>NW_023270316.1:8111603-8358881 GCF_011800145.1 Mirounga leonina | reverse complement strand
CCCAATCAAAAGACACAGGCTATCAGACTGGATTAAAAAACAAGACCCATCGATATGCTGTCTGCAAGAGACTCATTTTAGAACCAAAGACACCCCCAGATTGAAAGTGAGGGGGTGGAAAGCCATTTACCATGCTAATCAACACCAAAAGAAAGCTGGGGTGGCAATCCTTATATCAGACAAATTAGATTTTAAACCAAAGACTGTAATAAGAGAGAGGAAGGACATTATATCCTACTTAAAGGATCTATCCAACAAGAAGATCTAACAATTGTAAATATCTATGCCCCTAACATGGGAGCAGCCAATTATATAAGGCAATTAATAACAAAAGCAAAGAAACACATCGACAACAATACAATAATAGTGGGGGACTTTAACACCCCCCTCACTGAAATGGACAGATCATCTAAGCAAAAGATCAACAAGGAAATAAAGACTTTAAATGACACACTGGACCAAATGGACTTCACAGACACATTCAGAACATTCCACCCCAAAGCAATGGAATACACATTCTTCTCTAGTGCCCATGGAACATTCTCCAGAAGAGATCACATCCTAGGTCATAAATCAGGTCTCAACCAGTACCAAAAGATTGGGATCATTCCCTGCCTATTTTCAGACCACAATGCTTTGAAACTAGAACTGAATCACAAGAGGAAAGTTGGAAAGAACTCAAATACATGGAGGCTAAAGAGCATCCTACTGAAGAATGAATGGGTCAACCAGGAAATTAAAGAAGTATTAAAAAAATACATGGAAACCAATGAAAATGAAAACACAACTATTCAAAATCTTTGGGATGCAGCAAAGGCAGTCCTAAGAGGAAAGTATATAGCAATACAAGCCTTTCTCAAGAAACAAGAAAGGTCTCAAGTACACAACCTAACCCTACACCTAAGGGAGCTGGAGAAAGAACAGCAAATAAAGCCTAAACCCAGCAGGAGAAGAGAAATAATAAAGATCAGAGCAGAAATCAATGAAATAGAAACTAAAAGAACAGTAGAACAGATCAACGAAACTAGGAGCTGGTTCTTTGAAAGAATTAACAAGATTGATAAACCCCTGGCCAGACTTACCAAAAAGAGAAGAGAAATGACCCAAATCAACAAAATCATGAATGAGAGAGGAGAGATCACAACCAACACCAAAGAAATACAAACAATTATAAGAACATATTATGAGCAACTCTATGCCAGCAAATTAGATAACCTGGAAGAAATGGATACATTCCTAGAGATGTATCAACTACCAAAACTGAACCAGGAAGAAATAGAAAACCTGAACAGACCTATAACCACTAAGGAAATTGAAGCAGTCATCAAAAAACTCTCAAAAAACAAAAGCCCAGGGCCAGATGGCTTCCCAGGGGAATTCTACCAAACATTTCAAGAAGAACTAATACCTATTCTTCTGAAACTGTTCCAAAAAATAGAAATGGAAGGAAAACTTCCAAACTCATTTTATGAGGCCAGCATTACCTTGATCCCAAAAGCAGACAAAGACCCCATCAAAAAGGAGAAATACAGACCAATATCCCTGATGAACATGGATGCAAAAATTCTCACCAAAATACTAGCCAATAGGATCCAACAGTACATTAAAAGGATTATTCACCACGACCAAGTGGGATTTATCCCTGGGCTGCAACGTTGGTTCAACACCCGCAAATCAATCAATGTGATACAATACATTAACAAAAGAAAGAACAAGAATCATATGATCCTCTCAATAGATGCAGAAAAAGCATTTGACAAAGTACAGCATCCTTTCTTGATCAAAACTCTTCAGAGTATAGGGATAGAGGGTACATACCTCAATATCATAAAAGCCATCTATGAAAAACCTACAGCGAATATCATTCTCAATGGGGAAAAACTGAGAGCTTTCCCCCTAAGGTCAGGAATGCGGCAGGAATGTCCACTATCACCACTGCTATTCAACATAGTATTGGAAGTCCTAGCCACAGCAATCAGACAACAAAAAGAAATCAAAGGCATCCAAATCGGCAAAGAAGAAGTCAAACTCTCACTCTTTGCAGATGATATGATACTTTATGTGGAAAACCCCAAAGACTCCACCCCAAAACTGCTAGAACTCATACAGGAATTCAGTAACGTGGCAGGATATAAAATCAATGCACAGAAGTCAGTGGCATTCCTATACACCAACAAGAAGACAGAAGAAAGAGAAATTAAGGAGTCGATCCCATTTACAATTGCACCCAAAACTATAAGATACCTAGGAATAAATCTAACCAAAGAGACAAAGGATCTGTACTGAGAAAACTATAAAATACTCATGAAAGAGATTGAGGAAGACACAAAGAAATGGAAAAGCATTCCATGCTCATGGATTGGAAGAACAAATATTGTGAAAATGTCAATGCTACCTAGAGCAATCTACACATTCAATGCAATCCCCATCAAAATACCATCCACTGTTTTCAAAGAAATGGAACAAATCATCCTAAAATTTGTATGGAACCAGAAAAGACCCCGCATAGCCAGAGGAATATTGAAAAAGAAAAGCAAAGCTGGCGGCATCACAATTCCGGACTTCCAGCTCTATTACAAAGCTGTCATCATCAAGACAGCATGGTACTGGCACAAAAACAGACACATAGATCAATGGAACAGAATAGAGAGCCCAGAAATGGACCATTTCCTTACACCACACACAAAAATAGACTCCAAATGGTTGAAAGACCTCAATGTGAGACAGGAGTCCATCAAAATCCTAAAGGAGAACACAGGCAGCAACCTCTTTGACCTCAGCTGAAGCAACTTCTTCCCAGAAACATCGCCAAAGGCAAGGGCAAAAATGAACTATTGGGACTTCATCAAGATAAAAAGCTTTTGCAAAGCAAAGGAAACAGTCCAGAAAACCAAAAGACAACCGACAGAATGGGAGAAGATATTTGCAAATGACATATCAGATAAAGGGCTAGTATCCAAAATCTATAAAGAACTCATCAAACTCAACACCCAAAGAACAAAGAATCCAATCAAGAAATGGGCAGAAGACATGAACAGACATTTTTCCAAAGAAGACATCCAAATGGCCAACAGACACATGAAAAAGTGCTCAATATCGCTCGGCATCAGGGAAATCCAAATCAAAACCTCAATGAGATACCACCTCACACCAGTCAGAATGGCTAAAATTAACAAGTCAGGAAACGACAGATGTTGGCAGGGATGCAGAGAAGGGGGAACCCTCCTACACTATTGGTGGGAATGCAAGCTGGTGCAACCACTCTGGAAAACAGTATGGAGGTTCCTCAAAAAGTTGAAAATAGAGCTACCATATGATCCAGCAATTGCACTACTGGGTATTTATCCCAAAGATACAAATGTAGGGATCCGAAGGGGTACGTGCACCCCGATGTTTATAGCAGCAATGTCCACAATAGCCAAACTGTGGAAAGAGCCAAGATGTCCATCAACAGATGAATGGATAAAGAAGAGGTGGTATATATATACAATAGAATATTATGCAGCCATCAAAAGGAATGAGATCTTGCCATTTGCAACGACGTGGATGGAACTGGAGGGTATTATGCTGAGTGAAATAAGTCAAACAGAAAGACATGTATCATATGATCTCACTGATATGAGGAATTCTTAATTGCAGGAAACAAACTGAGGGTTGCTGGAGTGGGGGTGGGGTGGGAGGGATGGGGTGACTGGGGGATAGACACTGGGGAGGGTAGGTGCTCTGGTAAGCGCTGTGAATTGTGCAAGACTGTTGAATCTCAGATCTGTACCTCTGAAACAAATAATGCAATATATGTTAAGAAAAAAAAAAGAAGAAGAAGAAGGTAGCGGGAGGGGAAGAATGAAGGGGGGAAATCGGAGGGGGAGAACGAACCATGAGAGACAATGGACTCTGAAAAACAAACTGAGGGTTCTAGAGGGGAGGGGGGTGGGAGGATGGGTTAGCCTGGTGGTGGGTATTGGGGAGGGCACATTCTGCATGGAGCACTGGGTGTTATGCACAAACAATGAATCATGGAACACTTCATCTAAAACTAATGATGTAATGTATGGGGATTAACATAAGAATAAAAAAGAGAAAAAAAATTCATCATAGATAAAATACTTCATAGTTCTTTACTGAGTTTATTTCTCAAGAAATGGGTCTTCTATGTTGTACCACAATACTTAACGGTTCCAATTTCCCTCATAACAGAAATATATCAGCATGAATATTAACTTCAAAACAAATGAACTTCTTAATTTTAAAATAAATGCCTAATCTGCAAAAATAAAAAAAAAAATCTTCTGAGATGAGGTTCACAGAATTCACCAGACAGCCAAAGGGATCTATGGCAAAAATAATGATAATAAAGCTTGGTAAAGGTAATAAACCTTAAATATAGATTATTTAAAAATATTTCTGTGGTATATTTTACTGATTAAAGAAGTGAAAGATATGAATATTGTCTTCTGCCTCTTTTCCCTAATTTCTGCTTCCTTCCCACATATGCCCTGCCCCTTTCCTTGCTCCCCACCTCCTGCTGGCTAATAATACCGAAATGAGGGGATTGGAGAGACACACTGGTGTTTCATTGAACTATCAGGTGTCAATAGTTGATTCACTCCCAGCCTTCTCAATAGATGGTGTGTTTTGGTATTTGTTTTTAAATTCCCTAATTAGTGTCAAATTCTTTGGGATTGTTGTACAGATGCATATATGATTTTGTGTGCATGTGCTTGGTTTTTGACTGCCTGTTTGAGAACTGAGGTTGGACTGTTTATTTTTCCCATTCCAAAAGCACTTCAGGTATGACAGCATGTAGTAAAATCATTGTGATGAATTGCACAGTTACAATGTTTTAAACACGTATACTGTGTGTAACCATGTTTCTGATCATGGGCACAGAATAGGACTCTTCAAGTAAGCTATTCTTTTTTCATCCTTTTACTGTCTTGTGAAATTTTCACATTCTATTTTTAAATATTTCAATGGCTTGATTATTCACTTATTTTCTTCAACAATTATGTCTTTATTGTCTACTGTAAGCCAGTTAGCCTATTAGGTGCTGGGAGTAAAATGATAGCTAAGACACAGATCGTGTCCTTGGGAAGCAGAATGTCTTGCCTGGGAGACAGACAAAGTGAATAAGGGATTGCAGCATAGCACTGCTTATGTTATGATATAAGTTGGTACAGGGCTGTTGTTGGCTCCTTGGTATGGGTATTTTGTTCTTTCTCATGGGGTTATGAAAGCTTGCTTAAAGAGATGACGTCCAAGTTGATTTCTCAGTAATGGAGCAGTTGAGTATAGACACGTGGGAACATGGACAAGTCATCCCAAGGTGAGAAAACAGTCTGTATAAAGATACAGAGGTGACAGAACACAGTTCTCCATGCGTGGAGCAAAGATAGCCAGTGCCTGATTGAGAGGATGAGGAAGGGGAGTGATTATATTAGTTTTTTGAGCAGAGGACAAGGCATGACACACTTGAGAACCACTGAAGGAGCTTGCACTTTATTCTGACAGCAATGAATTTAAGGGTTGATCAACTGAAGGGGCCTATGTTGGTTTAAGTGAGCCAGGAAGTGAGCTGTGACAGCAAGGGGGCAAACCTGTTTGTGGAATAGCAGTGCAGATGGAGGAAGGCAGAGATGTTGGCAGTGCTAAGAGGGCTTGGTGGCTGGACAGAAACACTGCGAGTTTCTGTGGAGAGACATTAAGAACCAAACGTTGGGACACCTGGGTGGCTCAGTCAGTTAAGCATCTGCCTTTGGCTCAGGTCATGATCCCAGAGTCTTTGGGGGGCTCCCTGCTCAGTGGGAGTCAGCTTCTCCCCTACTCCCCCTGCCCCCACTCGCACGTGTGTGCTCTCATTCTCTCTCTCTCTCAAAAAAAAAAACTAAATAAAATCTTGAAAAAAAGAACCAAGCATTAGCTGCAACTCCTGGGTTCCTCACTGGGGTCACTAAGTAGATAATATTGCAGTTTACTGGAATAGGGGGCACAGGAGGGATGGGGGACATGGGTATGAAGTGAGGATGATGATGAGTTTGGATTCTTGAGCTCACTCACAGTTGAAAAATACTCATTTTCTTCTTGTACCTACTTCATACACATCAGCTCCTTATTCACATAGGATGTGAACATAATGCCCAATTCAGAGTTTGAGATTTTTAAAAGGCCCTTTCCATAAGAATTAACTTTTATCATCAAAGTGTGTTAAACGAAAAATTCAAGAGTCTACATCAGTGCTTCTTCCCATTTGGTTTGTAATGGACCTGATGAAATACGTAATCTCTTCTGCAGGGTAGCAAAACACTCCAGGAGACCCTTGGAAATGTTTACAATCATGAATGTCCAGATCTGAATGGGACTCTAGCGATCATCTGGTCCAAATACTTACTTTATAGATGATGGAATCTGTGAGAAGAGCTGAAGACTCGGGTATCGGA
Source organism: Mirounga leonina (assembly GCF_011800145.1). Lineage (NCBI taxonomy): Eukaryota > Metazoa > Chordata > Mammalia > Carnivora > Phocidae > Mirounga > Mirounga leonina. The sequence goes on along the minus strand of NW_023270316.1, from coordinate 8,352,444 downwards.
TAACTGTAATTTTATTCACCTGTTCTCAATTCATTTTAAATAATATGATATGCGTATGTCACAATTGTTTTGTTTGCATGGTCCAAGTGTTGGCCATTTCCTGCAATCAACTTTCTTCCTAAGTTCAAATCCCACTTCTTGCTCTGTGTTTTGGTTGGGATTTACTCCTTCCCTGTAAGATCTTGCTTCTTTCATTCCTCTAACTCAGAGGTTAGGGGATTTTTTCTGTAAAGGGAAGATATTATATGTATTTGCTTTGCAGGCCATATGGCCTCTGTCTCTAAACCTGAGCAGCTCCATGTGGTGTGTAAGCAGCCACAGGGCATAAATGCATGAATGTGGCTGTGTCCAGCAACACTTTATTTACGAAAACAGGAGCAGGGTGAATTTGGTTCATGCACTAACTCACGGAGACCACAAATAGTATATCATCTCCTTTACCTTTTTTTACACTTTAAATCCCACCCTGCCCTGTTCACACATATATAACCTGGCCTGGCTTGCTGCTTCATGTTTGTGAGAATCTCCCATTGCTTCTAAGGTTCTGCACACAAAAATCACCATTCTGTATTTCCTCAACCAGAGAGAGAACGCACCTGGCCCCTGGCTTCTATCTACTTTCTCCACTGCCCAACTTTTCTCTGGCTGAATAGTTACTTATTCAAGTTCTCTGTACATGGGGTGAGCCTCGCTCAAGATGTGGTAGGTCTTGGAGGGTGAAAATAAGTCCTTGTTACGTTGACCTCATAAGCAGAGTGTTGAGGGATTGTGGCTCTGTGGTCTTTATTTCAAAGCTGGGCAAACCTCTAACATCATAGCTTACCTTACCGGCGTGAGCAGTGTTCAGAGTGGATGGGAGCCCTTTGTGCTTTTGCTGACCTGGTGTATCTAATGGTGCTATTAGCTGCCATGAGTACCCTTATTTATAGGAGCTGCCCTTCAGAGAACCTATGACAACCCTTCCCTGTGTCTCTGCCCCTGATTCCACCACTCTACCTAGTTGTTCCAAAGCAACACGAAGTCTAAACAATATTCTAAGTATAGGAACTTGTTGGATAGTGGTCCTCCCATTCAACTTTGTCTTCATCTTAAATATTGGTTTGACAAAAACTCATTTATATACACCTTCACAGTTGACAAAAAAAATGTTTTTTTTTAAAGATATTATTTATTTATTTGAGACAGAATGAGAGAGAGAGAGAGAGAGCACATGAGGGGGGAGGGTCAGAGGCAGAAGCAGGCTCCCTGCCGAGCAGGGAGCCTGATGCGGGACTCAATCCAGGGACTCCAGGATCATGACCTGAGCCGAAGGCAGTCGCTTAACCAACTGAGCCACCCAGGCGCCCCGACAAAAAATTTTAAATATATTAAAGATTTCTATAAACTCAGTGGTAGTTATTACTTCCCTCACTTTTTGGTGACTAAAACTGAGACAGAAAGGTCAAGTGACTTGATCAAAGTTACAGTGAGTTAATCATGTGGTTACAGTGAAATTCAAGTTTTTTTTTGTTTTTTTGGTTTTTTTTTACTTTAATGTTAAATATAGTATCCTTCCAGTACACATGCAGTGTTGTATAGGACTAAAGTATGTATCGATAGAAAAACTGCATTAGGGACGCCTGGGTGGCTCAGTCAGTTAAGCGTCTGCCTTTGGCTCAGGTCATGATCCAAGGGTCCTGGGATCGAGTCCCGCATTGGGCTCCCTGCTCTGCGGGGAGCCTGCTTCTCCCTCTGCCTCTGTCTCTCTCTCTGTCTCTCATAAATAAATAAAAAAAATAAAATCTTTAAAAAAAAAAAAAAAGAAAAACTGCATTAGTTCAACCTCTGAAAGGAAATAGTAAATGGGATGTGTAAGGGATATTATTTGCAAAGACCTTTATTAAAGAGCATATAATACAGTGTGGGAAATACTAAGGTAAAAGCTGAGACTTAAAGTCTTACCATGAACTGCTTAAATTAATATAATAGAGCTTCTGAAATAACAGTTGCAGATATTTCAAGAGAGGACAATTAATTTGATCAGAAGAAAAACTGAATGTTAAATATCAAAGAGCTTTGTGCCCATTTTTATCACTTTTTGGCTAATAAAATTGGCAGGGTTAACATAGGACTTTAGAAAGATTTAAAAATTTAATGCAATTATCATCAGTGATTCACACATTACAAAGAAAGTATCAGAAAACCTTAATATTTTAAGAAACTTAAAAGATTGCAAGGTTTTGCCCTGAGAAGATTTTCTTGTTCTCCTTCTCATCATTCTGGGTATTTTCTTTGGAAGACTTCATTCACTTAGATAACTTTCTCTCCTGAATGTTAGTGATTTCCTAATCTCTCTCCAAACTCATATGCTCATTGGACTCTGAGTCCTGATTCCACTTGCCCACTGGGCACAGTCACTGCCATTTGCTGCAGGTATCTGGACTTCAGCATGGTGAAAGGGGAAGCCATTCTCCAAGTCTCCAGCTTAAACCTTCTCATTCACCTGTGAAGGGTGTCACCTTCTGTTATGAGTTGGATAGTGCCCACTCTGCCCCCCATTCAGGTCCATCAGAACTTCAGATGTGACCTTGTTTGGAAACAGTCTTTCAGATGTGATTAGTTGAGATGAGTCATAATGGATTAGGATGGGACCTGTATCCAGTGACTGGTACTGTCATAAGAAGGCCACATGAAGAAGGAACACAGAGGGAACATCAGGTGAGGACAGAGGCAGTGATTGGAGGGCTACATCCAAAGCCAAAGAATGCCAAGGATTACCAGCTGAAGTTGGGCAAGAGGCACGGGACAGATTCTTCCTCAGAGTCTCCAGAAGGAGTGAATCTTGCCAACTTCTTTAAGATTTATTTATTTATTTGAGAGAGACCGAGACAGAGACAGAGTGAGAGGAGGAGCAGAGGAAGAGGGAGAGAGAGAATCTGAAGCAGGCTCCACGCCCAGCTTGGAGTCTGACTCAGGGCTCAATCCCACAATGCTGAGATCATGATCTGAGCCAAAACCAAGAGTCCAACGCTTAACCAATTGAGCCACCCGGGCACCCCTGCCAACTTCTGATTTGATTTTGGACTTCTGGCCTCCAGTAACATGAGATAAGTTTCCATGGTTCTAAGCAACCCAGTTTGTGGTGATTTTTTTGGGTAGCACCAGGAAATGGATGCACTCTCTGGTCTGTTTCCCACTGCCAACTCTTCACCCTTTTTTTTTTTTTTTTTTTTTAGCAATAGCTTTTCTTTCTTTTTTTTTTTATTTAAAGATTTTATTTATTTATTTGAGACAGAACGAGAGAGAGAGAGCACATGGGGGGGGGTCAGAGGGAGAAGCAGGTTCCCTGCTGAGCAGGGAGCCCGATGCGGGACTCGATCCCGGGACTCCAGGATCATGACCTGAGCTGAAGGCAGTCGCTTAACCAACTGAGCCACCCAGGCGCCCCTGTTCACCCTTTTTTTTCACAGGAGAACCATCACACATCCTTTTTATCATACTTTGGACACATCTCTTAAATAAATTCTTCTCTGCTCCTCTATTGCCACTGACTTGGCGATTTTCTATTCCTTAAGGATCTCCTTACTTGCTCAGCCCATTACCTGCCCTGCTGAAACCATCATGATCTTTCTCAAACAAAAACAGGGTATGTGAATTTCTTACTTAAAAATATTTACATTTCATACATGAGTTATACTGAGGAGTTACTATGTTCCTGTTGCTGTGCTACATACTTTGAAAGTATTAAAGCATTTAAAAGTTCCAGCAAACTGAAGAGCTCTATGCTCTTAATATCACATTCACATTTTAAAGATGAGGAAGATCGGACATTGGAAGATTAGCCTGCTGAAAGTGACCCAACTAGCAAGTGCCTCAGACAGGAATAATGTGCGGGCTTTCAGGCTGTAGAACCTGCCCTTTTACCAACATGAGCTCTCAAACTTCTCATCAGTGTAATTTTCTTTCAGACCATATTTCCTTGAAATTGACTATTTAAAAAAAATCCAGATTAAATGTTGCTATCTTTCAGGTCTATTTTGTTTACTGCTTTCACTTTGGTTTTTAACACAGTGATCAGCTCATTGAAGGGACTCACTATATATTGTTTGAACAAATAATTGATGGTCACTGTAGGAAATCTTTCCCTGATGCCTCAGACAGAGCCGGTGTCTTTGTTCTCTTTGTTCCCAGATCACTTTGTTCTTATCTCCGTAATGTACATGTTTTGTTATTATTCATCCTTTTCCATCAGACTGGTTTTGATAAGGGCAGGGATCATCTCTCATTCGCTGGTATACTCAAGAACATAGTAAGTACTTAATGACATCGATTAAGTGCGTTCAGTTAATAAACATAAATTGATTGCACTGGAAAAACTTAGGAAGTGCTATTGAAATATGACATTATATAGGCTTGTATTACTACTCACTTAAGTATAGGTTTTTTTCTGTTATTGCATTGTTGTATGTCCTTGTCCATTAACATTATTATTTATTTCTATTTATATACTTTTCTTCTCTATTAAACTGAATTTCTTGGCAGCAATCTTCACGTTCTTACTCTATGTCTAGAACCTAACCTGTTAGTACCTGACACATAATCTAAACTTTTATCTGTTTACTGAAAAAATAAATGCTTTATTTTTTAATCTTCTAAATTTCTATCCAATTGACAGTCCTTCACCTCAAAGATGTGATAATTTAGCTGAGACACCGTGCGAATACAAGAAACTTAAATGTCATTACATGTATTATATAAGCTAGTGTGTGGGGGGGAAAGCAGCGAGTAAAATAATCTGTTTGTTGTAGAAAAGAGGAGCTGAAAAAAAAACAGGGAAAACTGGAGTAAATGGTCTGAGACATGATTATATAGGAGGTAATATTTGTGTGGGACATTCAAGGATAGATGAACTTAACTTATAGGAAGAGGAGAGAAATAGGACTCGATGAGGAAATTTAATTTCTTTTTGTTCTGAGTTTGCTGAGAAGTTTTTAATATAAATACACATTTATTCTCATCAAATGCTTTTTATGAATTTGAGATGACCATAATTTTTCTCTTTATTCTCTTAACCTAAATAAAATTACTTCATCATCATGGATTTTCCTCTTAATAAAACATCAGATTTTCTTTGTAAATATTATATTTAGGATTTTTCATCTCTGACTAATGAGAAAGGTTATCCTGCAATTTTCTTTTTTTGTAATGATCTTGGCAAATTTTGGTTAGCAAGTTTATGCTCTCCCCATGAAATGAGTTGGTAAGTTTTCAGTTTTTGTATTCTTCTTTGGAAGAATTTATGTAAAGTTCAACTATTTCTTCCTTAAAAGCAAAGATGAATTCCTCAGGAAAGCTGTCTGGGCCTGAAATATTTTCATAGGGAGGTTTTAATTAAAGATATACATTTTAAACAGACATATGATTGTTTGTTCATTTCTTATTATTTTAGTTTTTGTAAATTTTGTGAAAAACTTTTCTTCTTTTATCTGAATTAGCAAATGTATTGACATAAAGTTGTTGATTATATCCTTTCTTTGTTTTTTGTTTTTTGGGTTTTTTTTAGAGAGGGAGAGCATGCAAATGGGAAGGGGCAGAGGGAGAAGGAGAGAGAGACTCTCATGCAGACTTCCTGCTGAGCGTGGAGCCTGAATTGGAGCTCAATATCACGACCTTGAGATCATGACCTGAGCAGAAACCGAGAGTCAGATGCTTAACCAACTCAGCCACTTAGGCGCCCCCGATTATATTCTTTTTATATATTTAATATTTTAAGTATCTATAGTGATTTTTCTTTTTCATTTGTATTATTGAAATCTTTCTTTATTTTTCCTTAAATAATACTGTTATGATTTTATCAATTTTATTGTTTTTTAGAGAACCATAATTTGTCTTCTTAATATTTTTCTATTGAATACTTGTTTTCTATTTCATAGATTTGTGTTCTTACTTTTATTGAATATTTTATACATTCAGTAATATTATACTTCAGGTATATAGGGAAAGCTTAAAGGGTCCAATGGATCAATACATTCTTGATAGTCAAATAATTATTATATTAGATATAATAAAGTAAGCAAATTGGAGAGTTAGAATGTTTGGTTCTGAATTTTATTGCAGACATAGTGAAGTTGTAGAGATGACAAGTATTTGGTATGGCTGGAGGACAATGGGTGACAGGATGGACTAGCCTAGAATAGAGGGTCAAGCAAGATAAGGCCATGGGACTGATCATAATAGACTGCTGGTCAGGTTGTTCTTTTGGGTCTCATATCAAAGTAAGCTCATATTGTGGACAATATGTCATTTTCTTCTCTGTACATTTTACAGAGCTTTTCACACAGAAGATGTTCAATACATGCTCAAAAAATAACAAGAGTAAAAACATTTAGCACAACTCCTTCATTCCAATCCTAAGGAAGTTAAGTGACTTCTTCAATCCATAGAGAAGGTCGTTGAAAGATGTGAGACTAGGACCACAGTCTTCTGAGAGTTAATACGTACAGATATTGAATGCCAAAGCAGGAGAGGTGCACTGTGAATTTGACAATGGCATTGAAATGTGAAGTCATGTTTTGGGAAATCAAGTTAGCATATCATACATATTCTAATAATATCCCTTTTTCTCTATCAAAGGGACAGAAAAAATTAGAAATAAGCCATAGAACATAGAAATGCAACCCAATCATATCAGGATATTGTGTGTGTGTGTGTGTCTGTGTGTGTGTGTGTAGTTGCTTATTGAACTTGCTGTTCCTGAATCTTGGGCTTCATAGTACTTGTCTACAAGGGGATTTAATTGCTTTAAAAGCAGTAACTGAGAGTCAAGCACTGGTCTTCTTTTTAAGTACACAACTGGATGTTTATAGTTCTTTAAACAATGAGATGAAGTGACCTGTGTAGAAGAACTTGGGCACCAGAGGACCAGAGGGAAAAGGGGAGCAAAGCCCTTTGTTGTTCTAAATTAAATGAAGTGCTGTGTGCCCTTGGCCGCTGACCCCATGCGTGGAGGTCTCTCAGGGACAAGGGCACATGTGCACCGTTGATCACAGTCTAGGTTCCTCCCTTGATTTTTTCTGTCTTTACGTGCAAACCTTATCTTTTAATGAGATCTCAACTCTTAGAAATCCTTTCAGGTTGTGGGGAGGTTTAAGTTCTTTGGGCATTTTCTTTTTTCCATTACTTTGGCCTCTATCAGCATATTGAATTTTAGGTGTTACATGGGATAACTCAGAGTTAACAGTGAATGATGATGCCCATTTGCCTCCTGCATGAGTGAATTATGCAGCTTTCTGGAAGATGAACACCAAAAACTTCTTAGCAGACCACTTTGGATTGGCAAGAGAAAGAAAGGCAGAGGAATTGGAACATTCAGGTAAATGAATAATGAAAATGAGAGAATGCTTTGTTTTCAATCCTTCACCAAGAATATAAATTGACAAAATATTGCAATATTTACATTAATATGCACAATAATTTGACTTTTCTACTTGTATAGTGTGGAGAACTTAAACGAAGCACATGGGGATATCCAAGCTCATGGCCTAAGGGAGGGAACAAGGATATGAGTCTAAGCAGAAAGAGGAGGGGGCTACTTAAACCAAAAGAAAAAACAAAAAAGAGATTTAAGCCACTTGCAAAACTTATGCAGAACATTTAATAAATATCTGTTGTTTTGTCTGAAAAGAAGAGGGGGATTTCGGAGCTTTTATATTTCTCTAGTACAGAGTAAATCAAGGGAGGGAAATCCTGTTTATTAGAAACTATAATGAGCCACTTGCTGGGGGCTAGAGGGTAGTGGGGAAAGAGGGGAGAGAAAGAGAGAGAGAGAAAGAGAGACCAAGCACTGGAGCAGCTGAGCCGTTGGAGGCCTGTTTATAGTAATGGTCAGGGCTTTCTGTGTTTAGAGAAAGGCCCAGAGACCCTATATATGCTGTGCGTTCTAGGTAAGTCACTAAACCCAGAAAAAGGGAGATAAGTAAACCAGTTTATTATCAACAAAACATGCGGATGTTAAAATAAGACTTTCTTTTAATTTTGTTGTAAAATTTATATTTGGTGCTGCGTATATCTTATGGAGGATATTTATTGAAGTGCCTATTTTTTTTGCATTACAACAAGCTGAAATGAGATCTCAAATCCTTCATATTATGCTGAAGAGAAATGAGCAGTTTAGAAAAATTGTGGTTTGCTGATCTTAAAATCACCAAAATTTGGTAGGTTATATATTACAAAAAGTAAATATTTGATTTTGAGTAAAAATAGTTGAATCCACCCCCTCCCACCATCTGATACACACACATACACACACACACACGTGAGTTTTTATTTCTGTGCTTCTCCATTAATGAGAAAGTGCTCCTGATATCAGTACTGACTTTTAAATGTTTGGGTGATGGGGGTAAGGTGATTCGGTTAGGTATCAGGGCCTAATTTATTGTGAGGTTAGGTCATTTTTCATACAAGGGGTTTTATTCTACTGTACAAACCTCATAATGAATTTGATTTTTATTAAAATGTCAAATAATACTATTGGAAAACCTGTCTTATGTGAGAACAAACAACTACAAAAAAATCCTCCTAGAAGCCATCTATTTTATCAGTCTTTTACTGTAAAAATTTTATCAGTCTTTCACACATAATACCACACATGAGATCTGTTTTGTCAGTGAATATCTCTCTCTGTTGTCTGTCCCTGGTGCGTACAGCTTTTGAACTCAGACTTCTTTGGTTTTATTGGGATCACATGCCTCATTTGGCATCTTTGTCAAATGGTCCATGATTTATTATATATGCTGGGGCTGCGTTTGCCGAGCACACTCATGTGCCCCAGAAGGCTCTGGAAGCTCTTCTGAGTTCCGCATTTTCTGGATGGGCAGATTTGAAGTTTAATACTAGCTTCCAGATTTTTTATGATTTAAGCATTTCTCAATAAATTTAACTATACTAGACCTATTTATTCAACCCAACTCCATGACTTGAGTGAACAGAAAAAGACAAGTTACTAACCATGCCATGATTAAAACTCCACCAAGGGTTACAGGATTCCAAGCAGCTACATTGGCTTGATGGTTGCCCAAGATCAATCCTAGTGACAGTGCAACACAGCATATTTCCACTAATATGTTACAGAACATGGGCTGTTGAAGGAAAAATGTTCAATACATTTTTGAGAAATGTCATGTAACCTACACCCAACAATATGTGCTTCCAGGGCCCAGAGATGCACTTGACTAGTACCAGTCAACTAGTTCTCTAGTACATTTGAAACCTGTTACATCTTCTTTTTTATTTAAATTCAATTAGCCAACATATATTACACTACTAGTCTCTGATGTAGTGTTCAATGATTCATCAGTTGCATATAACACCCAATGCTCATTACATCACGTGCCCTCATTATTGCCCATCACCCAGTTACCCGATCCCCCCACCAACCTCCCCTTCCGCAACCCTTAGTTTCCCAGAGTCAAGAGTCTCTCATGGTTTGTCTCCCTCTCTGATTTCTTCCCATTCAGTTTTCCCTCCCTTCCTTATGATCCTCTGTGCTGTTTCTTACATTCCACCTATGAGTGAAACCATATGATAATTGTCTTTCTCTGCTTGACTTACTTCACTTAGCATAACCTGCTCCAGTTCCATCCATGTCGATGTAAACGGTAGGTATTCATCCTTTTTGATGGCTGAGTAATATTCCATTGTATATATAAACCACATCTTCTTTATCTATTCATCTGTTGAAGGACATCTTGGCTCCTTCCACAGTTTGGCTATAGTGGACATTGCTGTTATGAACATTGGGGTGCAGGTGCCCCTTCTTTTAACTAGTTCTGTATCTTTGGGATAAATACCCAGTAGTGCAATTTCTGGGTCGTAGGGTAGCTCTATTTTTAACTTTTTGAGAAACCTCCATACTGTTTTCCAGAGTGGATATACCAGCTCGCATTCCCACCAATAGTGTAGAAGGGTTCCTCTTTCTCCACATCCTTGCCAACATTTGTTGTTTCCTGCCTTGTTAACTTTAGCCATTCTAACTGGCGTAAGGTGGTATCTCAAGGTGGTTTCGATTGGTATTTCCCTGATGACAAGTGATGTGGAGCATTTTTTCATGTGTCTGTTGGCCATTTGTATGTCTTCTTTGGAGAAGTGTCTGTTCATGATGAAACCTGTTACATCTTATTTAACACTTTCTTGTTTAAACTTCTTGAATTACAAAATTACCCCCTTTCACATATAATCTATTTATATCTGGCTGAGCTCTTACCATTAACTCTTACTAGGACTGAATTTTGAAAATGCTGGCATAAAACCATTTGAAGTTTTGTATATCTGATGTGTAATTCCCAATTTTGTTTCCTGCAATTGTTCTATTATCTTAAGGATCATCTTTATTGGTCAAGTTGGTATCTTGTAGTCTGCGATCCCACAAGGCATTATTCAGTAATAGTCAAAGTGGAAAACTGAGTTAAGACAGCTAGATAGATATGTTTTGGAAGCCTGGGAGCTGGAATATAATGATAGTGTGCTATCCAACTGGAAATATAACAGAGTTTGTAGAACTGTGTTTGGTTTTAAAAAGTCCTACAACCAGGAGCCTTGCACAAGCCACTTGGGCCATGTTTTGCTTCATGAGCAATTTAATTAGTGTAACTCCTGAGCCATGCTTAAACTTAACGGCAAGACAGAGTCAACAAAAAAATGTAACCTTATTCTGGGAAGTCATGATCTAGGTAAAATTTTACCACTTGGCAGATGAGAGGCTATCTGGGCTGCTTGACAATCCATTTGGTTGCCCACCCTCCCTATCCAGAGATTGCATCTCGCTCAAATTCCAGAATCTCAAGATAATGCACAGGGCTTGGTTAAGATGGTGTATTTGAATCTCATCTTCTTTAATAACCTATAAATGCAAAAACAAGTCATCTGCAACCACCACTTCTAATATACATTTATGGGTAGGAACAGGATAACCACAACTAAATACTCCCACTTGGAAAAGTAGTCCCTCTATTAACAAATCCTTTAGGGATGTCTTGGTGAATACCTCATTTTTGGCAGTGGAATAAATTATTGATGACTTTCTGGCTGCTTTTGTTTCTGTGATATGAGAGGATCTCCCACATTTGTTCTTTGTGAGCACCTGGTTCTGCCTTCTGGAAGATTCTTTCCCTCCATTGTACTTCATGGCCAGCCATGTCTAACATGGACAGGGTTAACTTGCTCTTTTTGGAGCTAATCAGATTTCTCAGGGTGTGGCTTTGGAGACCCAGGGGTGTTTTAGACATGAAAAAACAGAGGTATTTGCATATCAGGCCTGCAGCTTCTTTAAAAATATAATTTCTTCACAAATTTAGTAGACTTCTCAGCCATTTGCTCCTGACCAATTCCCTGAGCAGGTAATCTCAGCTTTTAGCTTTCAAGTTACATATTTTACCAAATAGTTTCTGCATATTATGGGCTCTGCACCCTTCTCTCTCCTCCTCCTATCCCACTAACCAAATGGAAGACAAATGGTAGAGTTCTCTACATTCTGGGACCTGCACAGTCATCTTGTTGTCATGACCTGCTGATCCACCTCCTCATTGCTGTTCTGCTGATTCCCCTCCTACATGCAAAGCAGCAGATACACCTGCAATTGCTCTCCTGCCTCCTCCGTGGACTTTAGCTTTTACTCACCCTCCTCAGGTTCCAGCCTATTGGTGGTCTTTCCTTCCTCACTCCTCATCTTGGGGACTTCAAGCTGGTTCATCCACCCCCCACCATCACATAATTTACTATAATAAGTAAATAAATAAATAATCTATATCTATATACCTGTGTATCTCTATCTTTACATGTCTATACATCTACAAATATATAATCTCCTATTGCTGCTTCTCTGGTTGAGAATTTTTTGAGGACTTGAATGGGAATGTGTTTGAATGGGAAGGCAATACCTTTCATTTTAGTTTGCTCTTGGGTTGACTCCCATCATTTGGCAGAGAACTCTTAATGAGAGGTACTTGAAAAAGCTCTGGGCCTGTCTCCTCTGGAGGCTGCTATTGAAAAGCCATGGAAAAGAAATGTCCTAGTTTTAGAAAGGGAAGCATTTTACTTTTTCAGATGCACCAGGCCCCTGCTTACTAGACTCTCAATCTATTTACCTTGTTGCCTATCGATGGAGAGTGCCTCACTGATGCTCCCCCACAGTGGTGTGCAGACAGGCTAGCTTAGACAATGTTCATCTCTCCTCAGTGCATTGCTACAAGTGATAAGAAGCAGCCAGCAAAAATCAATAATCTGAGTTTTCTTTGTATTTCTTAGTATTTTCCCTAATGTTACTACATTAGTTGATATGTGATCTGCCTTTTAAGAAACAGTAGGGATACTTTCACCAATGTTTTGTCCAGGTACAATAAGTCTTCAGGTGGCAATAACTCAGATCACGAATTATCCCACCTTACAAATTCCACTCAGCAAATGCTATGAGTTTAGGTCCTGTTATTTGTAGCCCCCTTTCTCCAGGTACCAAAATCTATGTTAGTTGGGATTAGTTTACCTGTGAATACTAGTAATAATGACAACAATTAAGAGTAGCTTAAATAAGACCCAGACTTTTTTGCTCCTATGTTCTGGATGTTCAAAGTTAATCTGGGTTAAGGCTGATATGTCTCACTAGAGGGTCAAAGACTCAGGCTCCATCTGTCCTACTTCTCTGTGATTCTCCTTCTCAAGGTCATTTCATGTTCTAATATGGCTGCTCACTCCAGCCACAGAATCACATTCCAGCCAGCAGAATTAGCGAGGCCAAAGGAAAGAAACTGCTCTCTCTTTAAAGACAGTTGCTAGAGTAGCATAATTACTTCCTGTTGCACAGTGGAGGAGCACTAACTCTTTCTGCCACTTGAGTGCCATGTGCTCTGTGAAGTAATGAGACCCAGAGCACTGTTATGGCGGCCGAACAAATACTGCTCTTCACAATCAGAAAGAGTTCTTTTATAGCTTCACCCATTCAGCACGGACACCTGAAAATGACAGAAATACAAGATGTGTTATAAGTTTATATTAACTCCAGGTAGTTTCTTTTATATTTGCATGACAGCATTGGTGATGTTTAAGAAAATAAAGTTGAAATTGGTTTTCACTCTATGTGTTGGCATCACCATTATTTTTGTTGTTTAAGCTCATTTGAAGGTTAAAAAAATAAATAAAAAAGAAATTTAGATTTCAACATCATTCTCAGGCTCAGTGGTGTTGGGAAAAAAAAAGGTCATTTATACAAAACACTGTTTACATCTGACTTCCTATGGGAAAGCTCTGAGTGAGACAAGGTAATGATTAGACCAAATTGGAACTTAATGTTACTGCTCCTTGTTAAAATGGAAAGTATCAGTTCAGGTTATCTGGAAGCCACTGAGAATTCCTTCTATCAAATCAAGAGGGGATTCGGGAATGAAGCACCTTAAGCCCCTTGAGACTTCGAGACCCCAGGGTCTTATAAGCGTCACTTTGGCTCAACATTTCCCTTCTCAGAGCCAGGAACGGCCAGCGAGGGGAAGGGTGGGGACGAAGGAGGGGGGTAGGGGGGAGGAGGAGGATCAGGGGAGGTTGGTGCTGAGAGGTGGTCCCTGCCCTCCTCGGCCCCTCCGCCGGCCAGCATAGGAGGTGGGCCCGCTCCTTCTCCCTGGTACATAGGCATTATCTCTATGGCCAAACAGCCTTTTCTAAAAGGCCAAATTACTAGATTGAATTGACACTTTCAAGCTTCCCTGGCATGGTAAGTAGACATAAGCATAGTTTCATTTTGTGGATGGAGATCAGCTAAACTGCACCAAAGAACAGGTATAGAAACAGAGAACTGAACTCAGTAGTGAGGTGGGGAATTAAGTTTATATTGCTCACTGAATTCCTGCTCCTAGTGTATTTTCATTGTTTTTGTCTGTGTTTTTGAAATGTCATGAATTATCAGAATATAACAGAACATTCAGTTTCTCATAATATGGTGAGTTCCTATCCATGATTCCATCGAGTAAAAAACCACCAAAATACACTAGATAAAATATAGAAATGTATGAAAAGACAGGAAATATTTAAAAGCCAAAAAAAATAGAAGAAAGTATTAATCCACAGAAGTAAAATAGAGTTAAAACTCGTCGATGGTTTGGAGCAAATACTAATCCCTGGTGATCAGAATTTCCTCTTTCAGAGCACAGAGGACCAACCTAGTTTGGCAAGTCTAACTGAGATCGCTGTAGAAAGCTAAAATGATTACACACTTGGTGAAAGTTTACAACACAAAGTATTATGGATACTTGCTTGTCTTGGTTTTGGACTAGGGTACAAAAAGTAGCACTTCTTATGAATTTCTGGCCATGGATAAGAGAAAAGCTCTCATGTGAGTCACCACCTAGAAGATATAAAAACTATCGGGAGATCATTTATTTTAAAGGGTCCCAATTAGGAAGTATTCTCGCTTCTTGGGAAAGGGTAACACATATTCCCTTGGCAGGTGTGCACTTTTGGCCCATACTTTAAAGAATTCTCACTAATCAAAAGTTGTAAAATATATGACATGAAGTATCAGCATTAGAATACTCAAAAGAAAGAACCAAAAGCTAAAGCAAATTCTGGAAGAATCAAAGACTGGATATTGGAAATATTTGCTACAAATTATAAAATACATGATTTAATACTGCTTAAATAAATAAAAAATTCTAAAATATGCTACAGAAAAATTAAATGAAAACACAGTCAGTTATATTTGATACTAAGGACCACACAGAATTCTAGAAATGAAATATATAGTAATTACATTTGAAAGCCCAATGATTAGTTAGAAATTTATGACCCAATGGAAGAATTGAGAGGAAACTATAAATAAATTATTTAGAATATAGCATAGAAGTACACAGAAGGAAAATAAGGAGAAGTTATGCAGGTAGAGAAATAATGTACAGTCAATTAGAGTAGACAAGATTATAGATTATAGAAAGGCAGCTTTTGAAGAGAATATTCATTGAAATTTTCCAAAATGTATAAAGGGCACCAATCTTTAGATTCACAGATTCTAACAAATATTAAACAAGATAAGTAAAAGGAAATCAACACCAAAACACAATGCAGTGAATGCAAGGCAAAAACTTGACACCTGGAAGTGTTAAAGCAAAAGAAAAACAAAACAAAACCAAACCAAACCAGGGAGATCTTAATAGCAATTCAAAGGAAAAAGAGAGATTACCCACACAGGTAATTAGGCAAATAACTGATTTCTTGATACTAATCATGGAAGTATTTCTTCAAAGTTATCACATAAAATAACTGTTAATTGAAAATTGCATGTTCAGCAACCTATCTTTAAAAAAAAAAAAAGCATTTTCAGACACAGAAAAGAGATTATTGACCATTAACAGATTTTAGCAAAGAAATTCCAAGTATTACACTATATGAAAAAGAAAAATGACCTCTGGAAAAAGCTGAGATGCAAAAAGGAATGATGAGTAAAGTGAATTGCAAATATGTAGAAAAATCTGATAAAATACCGACTCTATACATCACAATAAAAAGTTTGATTCATGCCATGAAACAAGACAGAAAAAGAATCAGAGTTAAAATATTTCAATGTCTTTTTGTGACTAGGAGGAGGTTAAGATATGAATTAACTTTTTTTTTTTAAAGATTTTATTTATTTATTTGACAGCGAGAGAGGGAACACAAGCAGGGGGAGTGGGAGAGGGAGAAGCAGGCTCCCCGCAGAGCAGGGAGCCCGATGCGGGACTCAATCCCAGGACCCTGGGATCATGACCTGAGCTGAAGGCAGTCACCTAACCAACTGAGCCACCCAGGCGTCCATGAATTAACTTTTTACTTTGTGAAATTAAACATCCTTGATAAACTATTAAGGCAAATACCTAAAAGAAACGTACCTTCCAAAAAGAAAAGTTGAACTTTAGGGGAAAATCACCTTAATTAATACAAATAAATCAAGAAATGAAAAAATTATCATAAAAACTGATGCAAGACAATTATTATAAAATAAGATGTTAAAAATCAATGTAAATGAAACCATAATCACAATACACATAAATGGACCAAATGCTTCTAAAGGTGATGTTTATCAGATTAGATTAAAAATCACTGTAGATTACTTATAATGTTAATAAAAAACACAGAATATTTAACAATAGAAATGTTAAATAATTTCTACTTAATTTTACAAAGTTTTTGTAGCTATACTAATATCATATAAACTGGACTTCAGTCAAAAAGTACTTATAAGATATAAGATGGCAACTACCCAATGATTAAAGTTTCAATTCGCTAGGAAGAGACAACAGGTTCTAACCTTGATTTGATCAATAACAGCTTCAAAATACATAAAAAGTTTTCAGAACTATAAGGAGAAATGAGCAAAATCTGCCATCATTGTAGGAGATATTTAACATCCTTTCTTCAGTAATTTTTATTATTTATTTATTTTTATTACCATAATGTATTATTTGTTTCAGGGGTACAGGTCTATGATTCATCAGTTTTACACAATCCACAGTGCTCACCATAGCACATACCCTCCCCTGTGTCCTTCACCCAGCCACCTCATCCTTCCCACCACCCTCCACTCCAGCAACCCTCAGTTTGTTTCCTGAGATTAAGAGTCTCTTATGGTTTGTCTCTGCCTCTGGTTTCATCTTATTTCATTTTTCCCTCCCTTCCCCTATGTTCCTCTGTCTTGTTTCTCAAGTTCCTTGTATCAGTGAGATCATATGATACTTGTCCTTCTCTGATTGACTTATTTTGCTTAGCATTAAACCCTCTAGTTCCATCCACGTCATTGCAAATGGCAAGATTTCATTTTTTGATGGCTGCATAATAGTCCATTATATATATATATTTATACTACATTTATTTATAAATTTATATATAACGTCACCAAAGCCAAGGGAAACAAAGGCAAAAATGAACTACTGGGACTTCATCAAGATGAAAAGCTTTTACACAGCAAAGGAAACAGTCAACAAAACCAAAAGACAACTGACAGAATGGGAGAAGATATTTGCAATTGACCTATCAGATAAAGGGCTAGTATCCAAAATCTATAAAGAACTTATCAAACTCATACATACATAGGGGAAGGGAGGGAAAAATGAAATAAGATGAAACCAGAGGCAGAGACAAACCATAAGAGACTCTTAATCTCAGGAAACAAACTGAGGGTTGCTGGAGTGGAGGGTGGTGGGAAGGATGAGGTGGCTGGGTGAAGGACACAGGTCCAGTTTTATTCTTCTGCATGTGGCTATCCAATTTTTCCAACACCATTTGTTGAAGAGACTGTCTTTTTTCCATTGGACATTCTTTCCTGCTTTGTCAAAGATGAGTTGACCATAGAGTTGAGGGTCCATTTCTGGGCTCTCTATTCTGTTCCATTGATCTATGTGTCTGTTTTTGTGCCAGTACCATGCTGTCTTGATGATTACAGCTTTGTAATAGAGCTTGAAGTCCAGAATTGTGATGCCACCAGCTTTGCTTTTCTTTTTCAATGTTCCTCTGGCTATTCAGGGTCTTTTCTGGTTCCATACAAATTTTAGGATCATTTGTTCCATTTCTTTGAAAAAAGTGGATGGTATTTTGATAGGGATTGCTTTAAATGTGTAGATTGCTCTAGGTAGCATTGACATTTTCACAATATTTGTTCTTCCAATCCATGAGCATGGAACGCTTTTCCATTTCTTTGTGTATTCCTCAATTTCTTTCATGAGTATTCTATAGTTCTCTGAGTACAGATTCTTTGCCTCTTTGATTAGATTTATTCCTAGGTATCTTATAGTTTTGGGTGCAATTGTAAATGGGATTGAATCCTTAATTTCTCTTTGTTCTGTCTTGTTGTTGGTGTATAGAAATGCAACTGACTTCTGTGCATTGATTTTATATCCTGTCACTTTACTGAATTCCTGTATGAGTTCTAGCAGTTTTGGGGTGGATTCTTTTGGGTTTTCAACATAAAGTATCATATCATCTGCAGAGTGAGAGTTTGACTTCTTTGCTGATTCAGATGCCTTTTATTTCTTTTTGTTGTCTGATTGCTGAGGCTAGGACTTCCAATACTATGTTGAATAGCAGTGGTGATAGTGGACATCTCTGCTGTGTTCCTGACCTTAGGGGAAAAGCTCTCAGTTTTTCCCCATTGAGAATGATATTTGCTGTGGGTTTTTCATAGATGGCTTTTATGATATTGAGGTATATACCTTCTATCCCTACACTCTGAAGAGTTTTGATCAAGAAAGGATGCTGTACTTTGTCAAATGCTTTTTCTGCATCTATTGAGAGGATCATATGGTTCTTGTTCTTTCTTTTATTAATGTATTGTATCACACTGATTGATTTGCAGATGTTCAAACAACCTTGCAGCCCAGGAATAAATCCCACTTGGTCATGGTGAAAATCCTTTTATTGTACTGTTGGATCCTATTGGCTAGTATTTTGGTGAGAATTTTTGCATCCATGTTCATCAGGGATATTGGTCTGTATTTCTCCTTTTTGATGGGATCTTTGTCTGGTTTTGGGATCAAGGTAATGCTGGCCTCATAAAATGAGTTTGAAAATTTTCCTTCCATTTCTCTTTTTTGGAACAGTTTCAGAAGAATAGGTATTAGTTCTTCTTGAAATATTTGGTAGAATTCCCCTGGGAAGCCATCTGGCTCTGGGTTCTTGTTTGTTGGGAGATGTTTGATTACTGCTTCAATTTCCTTACTGGTTATGGGTCTGTTCAGGTTTTCTATTTCTTCCTGGTTCAGTTTTGGTAGTTTATACATCTGTAGGAATGCCTAATGGAGGCATTAATGGAGATTGTCTAATTTGCTGGCATATAGTTGCTCATAATGTGTTCTTATAATTGTTTGTATTTCTTTGGTGTTGATTGTGATCGCTCCTCTTTCATTCATGACTTTATTTATTTGGGTCCTTTCTATCTTTTTTTTTTTTTTTGATAAGTCTGGCCAGGGATTTATCAATCTTATTAATTCTTTCAAAGCTTCATTAATCTGTTCTACTGTTCTTTTGGTTTCTATTTCATTGATTTCTGCTCTGATCATTATTATTTCTCTTCTTCTGCTGGGTTTAGGCTTTATTTGCTCTTCTTTCTCCAGCTCCTTTAGGTGTAGGGTTAGGTTGTGTATTTGAGACCTTTCTTGTTTCTTGAGAAAGCCTTGTATTGCTATATACTTTCCTGCCTTTGCTGCATCCCAAAGATTTTGAACAGTTGTGTTTTCATTTTCATTGGTTTCCATGAATTTTTTTTAATTCTTCTTTAATTTCCTGGTTGACCCATTCATTCTTAGTAGGATGCTCTTTAGCCTCCATGTATTTGAGTTCTTTCCAACTTTCCCCTTGTGATTGAGTTCTAGTTTCAAAGCATTGTGGTCCAAAAATATGCAGGGAATGATCCTAATCTTTTGGTATGAGTTAAGACCTGACTTGTGACCCAGGATGTGATCTATTCTGAAGAATGTTCCATGAGCACTAGAGAAGAATGTGTATTCTGTTGTTTTGGGATGGAATGTTCCAAATATATCTGTGAAGTCCACTGGTACAGTGTGTCATTTAAAGCCTTTACTTCCTTGTTGATCTTTTGCTTAGTTGATCTGTCTATTTCAGTGAAAGGGGTGTTGAAGTCCCCTACTATTATTGTATTGTTGTCATTGTGTTTCTTTGATTTTTTAATTGGCTTATATAATTGGGTGCTCCCATGTTAAGGGCATAGATATTTAAAATGGTTAGATCTTGTTGGATAGACTCTTTAAGTATGATATACTGTCCTTCCTCATCTCTTATTATAGTCTTTGGTTTAAAATCTAATTTGTCTGAAATAAGGATTGCCACCCCAGGTTTCTTTTGATGTCCATTAGCATGGTAAATGGTTTTCTATCCCCTCACTTTCAATCTGGAGGTGCCTTTGGGTCTAATATGAGTCTCTTGCAAGCAGCATATCAATGGGTCTTGTTTTTTTTATCCAATCTGATACCCTGTGTCTTTTGATTGGGGCATTTAGCCCATTTACATTCAGGGTAACTATTGAAAGATATGAACTTAGTGCCACTGTATTGTCTCAAGGTGACTGTTATTATATATTGTCTCTGTTCCTTTCTGGTCTATGTTACTTTTAGGCTCTTTCTTTGCTTAGAGGACCCCTTTCAATATTTCTTGTAGGGCTGGTTTTGTGTTTGCAAATTCTTTTAGTTTTTGTTTGTCCTGGAAGCTTTTTATCGCTCCTATTTTCACAGCCTACCTGGATATAATATTCTTGGCTGCATATTTTTTCTCATTTAATGTCCTGAATATATCATGCCAGACCTTTCTGGCCTGCCAGGTCTCTGTGGATAGGTCTGCTGCTAATCTAATGTTTCTACCATTGTAGGTTACAGACCTCTTGTCCTGAGCTTCTTTCAGGATTTTCTCTTTGTCTCTGAGACTTGTAAGTTTTACTATTATATGTGGGGTGTTGACCTATTTTTAATGATTTTGAGGGGGGTTCTCTGTGCCTCCTGGATTTTGATGCCTGTTTCCTTCCCCAAATTAGGGAAGTTCTCTGCTATAATTTACTCCAATATACCTTATTCCCCCCTCTCTCTCTTTCTTCTTCTTCTGGGATCCCAATTATTCTAATATTGTTTCATCTTATGGTGTCACTTATCTCTCAAATTCTCCCCTCGTGATCCAGTAGTTGTTTATCTCTCTTTTTCTCAGCTTCTTTATTCTCCATCATTTGTTCTTCTACATCACTAAATGTCTCTTCTGCCCTCATTTATCCTAGCAGTTAGAGGCTCCATTTTTGATTGCACCTCATTAATAGGCTTTTTGATTTTGACTTGGTTAGATTTTAGTTCTTTTATTTCTCCAGAAAGGGATTCTCTAGTATTGTCTATGCTTTTTTCAATCCCAGCTAGTACCTTTGTAATTGTCATTCTGAACTCTAGTTCCAACATCTTACTAATGTCTGTATTGATTAGGTCCCTGGCAGTCAGTACTGACTCTTGTTCTTTTTTTTGAGGTGAGTTTTTCTGTCTTGTCATTTTTTCCAGAGAATAGATGAATAAGAGAACAAAATGCTAAAAGGGTAACAATGCCTCCAGAAAAATGTACACTAAACAAATCAGAAGAGACCCGAAAACCAGCGGGTAGAGGGGAGAAAGGGAAAAAAAACAAAACAAAACAGAATATTCACAGTCTGGTGAAAAGAACAGAGCCACACACTAGATTTTGGGTGTATTTTGGTCTGTTAGAAGAAACTGCCTTCCAAAATTTTAAAGAAAGAAAAACTTATATATATACTAAAATGAGGGTAAATACGATGAAGTGATGGAATATGATTGTAGAGATGAAAATTAAAAAAAGATTTTAAAAAATGAATTGGTAAGATAAGATGTTGGTTGAAAAAGGAAAGAAGAAAAATTAAAAAAAAATGGAAAAGGAAAAAATAAAGAAAATTTTTAAAAATTAACCTTGAAAGACTAAAGAATCATGAGAAAAAAGCCATGAATTCTATGTGCTGTAGTCCCCCAGAACTGGAGTTTTGCAGTTCTCATTGATCAGTAAACTTGGTCTTGGCTGGATGTTCTTGCTGATCTTCTGGGGGAGGAGCCTGTTGCAGTGATTTTCAAATGTCTTTGCCCTTGTCAGGAGTCAGGCTAAGTAATCTGCTTGGGTTTGCTCTCAGTAGCTTTTGTTCCCTGAAAACTTTCTGTACAGCTTTGGAAGACAAGAATGAAAATGGCAGCCTCCCAATCTCTGGTCCCAGAGGAGCTGAGAACTCAGGGCCCCACTCTTCAGTGAGTCCTCAGTGAAAACCAGTCAATCACTCCTGTCTCCCCTGTCTCCGGCCACACTCCATGCTCACCTGGCCTGTGACCAAGCGTTTCTATCTCTGGCACATGATCTTGTTTGGAGTCTCCAAACCCAGCAGATTCCTGTGGTGCATTCCCAGCGGAGGAAGGGGAGTCTCCCCAGATCTGCCACTTGTTGGGTCCCTGCTCGAAGAGTAGTGGTCTGACAATGCTGTCGATCACAGTTTATGGCAGCCCCGAGCTGAGAGCCCACTGCCTGGCTCCATCTCTGCAGTTGGCTTTCCTGCTCCAATACCTGGGAGCTCTGCCACACTCAGGACCCCTGGTCTTTCTGTGACCCCTAGGCTCCTGAGACCACATTGTCTCAGCGAGGGTTCCATCCCCCTCTTAGTCACTGGTGTGACATCCTTCAGCGGAGCAGACTTCTATAAGTTCTGATTTTGTGCTCCACTGCTCTACCACTTGCTGGTAGCCAGCTGTGGGAGGCTTCCTCCCCCCGCAGTCTATCTTCCCAAATATTGCCTCAGATTTTCTTCTCTGAACATCCTACCTTCCAGAAAGTGGTTGCTTTTCTGTTCATAGAATTGCTGCTATTCTTTTCTTCAATCTCTGGTTGAGTTTGTACGTGTTCAGAATGGTTTGATCCCTATCTAGCTGAATTCCTGGGACCAGAGGAAATTTAGGTCTACTATTCCTTTACCATCTTGCTCCTCTTCCCTTCAGTAATTTTTAAATGAGATAAATAAATAGAGTATAACAGATTTGAACAGCACCATAGATTACTCTATTTTTAAAGTTAGTATTTTTCCCCCCTACTATACATGGAATATCATGAAAATTAACCAAATTTTAGTAACTATCAGAATCATTTTCTCATTTCCTCAATTTCCTCAATTAATTAGAAATCAGTCCCAGAATGTCAAATTAAAAACCCCATATATTTGGACATTTGAAATAAGACCAAACTAACAAAAGAATATTAAATAAACATGAAGAGGTTGAAGTAAGAATATAGAATATATCCTTATTTATTATCAGTTGAATGCTATTAATGCAATTTATATATGTGGGTTATCTTGTAATTTCATATCAACACTTTTTGAATCTACATCATTACTTCCCTGTTGAAGATAAATTGATAGTGAACACTATTAAGTCATTCACCCAAATAACATTGAAAGAGAATTTAAACCTCTGGGTTTTCCATATTTTGTTCTCTATTTTAACCTTGCCCTTCTCCTCACTTCTGTCCCCACATACTCAGAATCTTGTCCTGTATTCTTCTATACTGATCTCAATCAGCCTTTGCTTTTGCTAATCTAACCATTAAATTAGTCTGGTTGAAATATAGCCTCATACTTCTATTCAAATTCCAACAGCTGGGCTTAGCAGGGAGAGTTTGGATCTGGAGGCAGTCGGAGCAAGTTCCAATTCAGGCTCCGATGGCTCTCTGACCATGGGCAAATTATTTGCATATGGTCTCTCAGTTATACAAGAGAAATGCTAACACATCCTTTGCAAGATTGTTGGATATTAAAATTCTGTATGTAAAGCACCACATTCATAGTATGACCTCATTAAATATTTTGTAATGAGAAAAGCTTACAATCACTAAGTGTAACTAATTTAAAATCTTGATGCCACTCCTGATTAGATATGTCACATTTGGCAGTGACCTATATTCCTAAACCCAAATGATCTTTATTTCTAAAATAAAAATATTACTCTTGCTGCTGTGATAAGGATCAATGAGATACTGTATGTGACAAATTGTTGCTAGTATTGCTATCGTTTATCATTTTATTTTATGTTATTTTTCTTAGTTAAAAAAAAACTTGTCAACCAAACTAATAACAACTTGTAATGACATAATTTCAGAATTTGTAATGATTTACAAAGGGTTTCTATTTAAGAAAACAATGGCTTGTAAAAACTGCTCATTCTGCCTGGATCCACTGGAATACACTAATGGGAGAAAAGTCTTCCTTTTCAATGAACTTAAACATGAGTAACTTGAAGTGTTGCTCATTACCCCTTCTCTGTACCTTCATTCAGTATGTATTGATAATTTTCAAACATGAGATATTGTACTGGTAAAATACATTTTTTAAAATGTGTCAGTGTCAGTGCTTTTAAACTGTTTAAGTTAATTGCTTTGAAGCCAGGGAAGCAACTCTAAATGGCATCAACATAATACTTACAGATTTGATAGAATAGAATATCCTAGAATATTCCTTATCATCTTTCTGATCTATTCAAAATTAATTCTATTTGGTTCATGAGCTTATTTTGGTGGTGACTCTCTTTTAAAAATAATAGTCTCTTAATGTTATTCTAGGATAAATATTTGGTAAATTATGGCCCACAGGCCAAATATTGTTGTCTGCCTGATTTTGTACATGAAATTATAGTGAAAAACAGTCACACCCCTTGTTTATATATTTTTATGGTTGTTTTGTGCTAAAACAGCTGAATTCACTGTATGATCACCAGGTCTAATATGTTGACTTTTTGATCCTTTACAGAAAGAGTTGCCCACTCTTGTTCTACGATTAAAATTAGTAAGCAGATATATTGTTATAGTGTTTAAGAAAAGGTATTTCTTGACACTTTATTCTCCTTGTTTTCCCTCCTATATCTAGAAAAACATTTGAAATGTTTTTGATTATGTTATCACCCATTTGTGTAATGTAATTTATAATTTTTTCAAAAGATTCTATTTTTAAGTAATCTCTACATCCAGCATGGGGCTTGAACTAACAACTCTGAGATCAAGAGTCACATGCTCTAAGGAATGCACCAGCTAGGCTCCCAGTTTACAAATTTTTTAGCTTATGAAAAAGGCAATGCTGCTTTTCTACTTTTTAAATAGAATTCTGGGGGAGCCTGGGTGGCTCAGATGGTTAAGCATCTGCCTTCAGTTCAGGTCATGATCCCGGGGTCCTGGGATCGAGTCCCACATCGGGCTCCCTGCTCGGTGGGAAGTCTGCTTCTCCCTCTCCCACTCCCCCTGCTTATGTTCCCTCTCTCGCTGTGTCTCTCTCTGTCAAATAAATAAATAAAATCTTTAAAAAATAAAATAAAATAGGGGCGCCTGGGTGGCTCAGTTGTTAAGCATCTGCCTTTGGCTCAGGTCATGATCCCAGGGTCCTGGGATCAAGTCCCACACCGGGATCCCTGCTCCATGGGAAGCCTACTTCTCCCTCTCCCACTCCCCCTGCTTGTGTTCCCTCTTTCGCTGTATCTCTGTCAAATAAATAAAATCTTTAAAAAAATAATAAAAATAAAATAAAATAAAATAAATAGAATTCTGCTTGGGGAAAAGTCCCCATTCTAAAAAATGTCACCCTTCCTCATTGAGAAGCTGCCAACGCCATTGTTCTCTCAGTTAAATGACTGAGACATACAACTATCATGCATTTTTTTTCAGCTTGTTTCCTGTGCTCAAGTATCTCTTACGGTGGTTAGCATCAGGGGGAGTTTGCATTGTAGGCTTTTAGTCACTGGGAATTAAGAGTATATATAGAAAAACACATTTTTATAGTTATGGTTAGTAATCTGTCACTTATTTTTGCAGTGGTGAAATTTTGCTAAAACCAACTAAATGATGGTTAAAAATACCCATTCAGTATGGATTGGATTAACACATTTCACACATCACTCACAAAAATGAAAGAGGACAAATTTGTTGCTTAATAAATAAAATCTTTAAAAGAAAAAAATTTGTTGCTTAATACATATCTCCTTTGGGTATGCACTATAAAATTAAACACTATAGTCAATTATTTTCAGTTTGCATTATTTTGTTAAGAATCTTGTTGATACCATTGCCATATACTGTATTTGAACATCAAGAAATAAGGAAAATATAATAATTTTGCATCTTAACAAGTAATTTATTGAAACTTAAAAAAATCCAACTTGAGTAGACAATGAGTCTAAATTGTGAGAGTTAAATAATCACATTTCACGGCCCATGTATTAGGAAATGCAGGTTATAGTTTCACAGGTATTCTAGGCTATGTTACTAATGAAGCAATTTGCTCTGCGTCCAGTCCCGTTTCACTTGCTGTCATCAACGATTAAAGAATGCCATGGAAGGGTCGCTCTGGATTAGCACCCTGTCTTTGCAGAGATCTCTGCTTAAAGGAGAAGGATTTTCATTGGTGTTCTGGGCAAAGCCACAGGTTAAAGTCATTCAACAGAAATAGTATTTTCTAAATGTTTCCATTAGGCAGTTATCACTGAAGAAGACAAATGTAGAGACATCCCCAAGTGAAACAATCTATTTATATGGCTCAGAAACTTACTTAATGCAGGACTGAGTATACCTTGAAGCAATCTCCAGAGAAGAGGTAAGCAAATCAAGCAAACAATAAGAAAACAACAATAATAAGAAACAAGAAAACCTGGGAGTTTTAAGGGAGCAATTACTACTTAAAGAACTGGTGTATTCCATTTCCCTTATAGCTCCTACTACTAGAGCTCTTACAATGAAGCCCTCAGCTTCACCAGAGAATTCTTGCAGAAGATGAAAGCAATGACAAAGACCTCTTATATCCCTTCTCCTTTTGTAAATATAACTCATATCGATTTTATATGTCTTTCTTGGAATAAGAGAGTAAAAAGGACAGTAAGTCACACAATGTAGCACTCACCTTGTAAAATGTGACATTACAAATAACTCAGAAGTATGGAACTTTTTTATTGAAAGCTCTATTAAGTCATAGAAATAATTTACTTCCCCAAAATATATTTACGACTTTGTCAACTCTATAGCGTCTCATCAACAGAAGTGCAACATACCACTGCTTTGAAAAATTAAAGAAAAATGCATGACTGTGTTTTTGATGGCTGAGAAATCATACACTATTTAAAATGATCCACATCTTGGAGTTCGTAGAAAAGAATTTCTACTTGTGTACAGAATCATGCCTTTAATAATAAACCTTTATTGATCACTTAACATGTGTCAAATATTGTTTCTACATTAAGGCTGTTTAGCTATATGTTTGTGTGATTGGGTTCATGTATGTGTGCATGTATGTATGTTTTATGTATTTAGCAATTTTTTGACCAGATTTACCTACTACAAAATTATTATTTTTATAATGTGGAAGCAAGTTAGTTTTATGGTTATTATTTGAAATTTGTAATAAACCTTGACAGTACCTTTTGGAGGAACAACATGTATATCTTTTTAAATGGAACTTGTTGAGTTGAATGGCTTGATTTCTTTGGGAAATGTCACATTAATCTTAGGGCCACAGTAACAGCCTAAAGAAGCAGCAGTGATATTGACCCTGCTAACTGAAATGAGGAAACAATTTGCAGGGAGGTTCATAAAACTGTTTGGCTTTAAAGGTTCACTTGAATAGAATCCCAAAATAGAAGACATGAGTGAAGCAACAGTGGCAAAGAGAGGTTCATAAAATTTGAATACTTGGGAGGTACTAATACTGAGGACGTTATATAAATTATATCATTTGATCTTTAGAAAACTCTATGGTAGTCTCTATTCTTATTCCCAAGTTATGGGAAGAAAAAAGATGCAGACAAGTTTCAGACCTTAGAGTTGCATCTCAACTCATGCTTTTAACTGTATTTCAAAAATGTAAGTGAATGTAGCAAATAGACTTGCTTTTTTGGAGCAAACATTTGTAGCTGACCTCTAATCTAAGAGGCAGATTTGCAATCAATTTCATGTTCTTTGGAGAGCAGCTGCAGCCTCTAATCAAAGGGCATGTACTTACAACCTTCAGAAGGAAGTGAGTAGCCCATTTGGTTTTAGCAGCAGGTGCACACATAAAAATCAGAATTAGCAGTTTCAATTATGAAAATTAAGAGCATATATATGGTGATTTATTGTTCATTCCTATGCCTTCTTAAACTCAAAAGCATGATTCTGTAGTTCATATTATGAAGCTTTAGCAACTAAAAAATTCTTTAATATATTCATAAATAGAAGTATTTCTCTGTTTAAACATTTGATAAAGACATTGAAAATAGATGTAATGCACTATTAAGGCTGGGAATATCTCCAAGAAAGTAATGTGTGTTTATAGGAGTAATAAAAGTATTTAACAACTAGTAAAGTTTGGGCTCCGGCCAATCAGAATGGATGTTGGCTGTAAACATATTTGAATATATGAATTGGACAGATTTTTTTTTTTTTTGCTGACCGGTTCTACTTTCTTTCTTTCTTTATTGTTATTTTTTAAATTTTATTATGTTATGTTAATCACCATACATTACATCATTAGTTTTTGATGTAGTGTTCCATGATTCATTGTTTGCTTATAATACCCAGTGCTCCATTCAATATGGGCCCTCTTTAATACCCATCACCAGGCTAAACCATCCCCCCCACCCCTCCTCCCTTCTAGAACCCTCAGTTTGTTTCTCAGACTCTGAGAAACAGTCTGAGAATTGGACAGATTTTTAAACAACTAGAAATATGTGGGTGTTATGGATGGAATTTTATCCCTTCATATTCATATGTAGATACCCTAACTCCCAATGTGACTGTACTCAGATAGGGCCTTTAAGGAGTTAATGAAGGTAAAATGAAGTACAGAAGATGTGATCCTAATACAATATAACTGGGGTCTTTATAAGAAGGGGAAAAGACACCAAAAGTGTGTACACAGAGGGAAGACCATGTGAAGACCCACTGAGAAAGTAGCCATCTCTTAAAACGAAGGAGTTTGTTTCACCAGAAACCAATTCTGCTGGCACCTTGATCTTGGACTTTCTACCTCTAGAACTGTGAATAAATAAAGTTCTGTTTAAGCCACCCAGTCTGTGGTATTCTGTTATGGGAGTCCTAGCAGGTTAATTTACTGAGAGTAATTATGTTCAAAGGTATTTTTTATTTTTATTTTTAAAAGTCAAAGTTATACAAGAAAAGAGTTGAAATAGTGAACCATGTCTTATAAAAACATTAAAAAAAAAAGTCTTGGAGTTCTATTTCTTAAAAGGCAACACTTTTATGGCCTATTAACTATTTCTCCTGGCATATATCTTCCTATTTGTAAGTAAAATACTTTTTAATTTTTTAAAAATTATTTGCATTAACTAATAAATAAAAAATCCAAAGGATATGAACTTAATTGTCGTCTCTCTGCTCTGGAATCAAATACACACACACACACACACACGCACAGACATACACATGTGCACACATTTCCCCCTTCCCCTGATCTTTTTGAAATAACTATATCAGAATTTTCAGTAAAATCAACATGAAGTATTTATATTATCATGGCTATATTAATAATATTTTTTATTAAGTTATGTTAGTATTCTAAGATTATATATTTCTGCTTTAAAATTTTTATTTTCTCAGGGCGCCTGGGTGTCTCAGTCATTAGGCGTCTGCCTTCGGCTCAGGTCATGATCCCAGGGTTCTGGAATCAAGCCCCGCATCGGGCTCCCTGCTCTGCAGGAAGCCTGCTTCTCCCTCTCCCACTCCCCCTGCTTGTGTTCCCTCTCTTGCTGTGTCTCTCTCTGTCAAATAAATACATAAAATCTTTTAAAAAAATAAATAAATAAAATTTTTACTTTCTCTAGAGTTAATAATAGACCTATTTTTCCATTTGGTTAACTGTCTAGTAGATGTCAAAAATTCATTCCCTAAATCTCTCACCAAAATATATATTCACTCTCAATACTTTTAAATTACTGTTTTTTCTTTGTGTTTTCCTTGGTGTTGTTTCTCTGGATTTAACCCTGTCTACTGACTCTCCAGGCCTGCCCCCTGGCTGGTATCTCTGGCTATCCCTTCCCTATTTTAATAATTCCCATGAACTCTCTCCTAGTTTGGGTTTTATGTTTCTGAATTCTATATTTTTCCGTCTCTAGTTTGGTTCTTCATGTTAGTAGATGGAATCTTACAGCAGTTTCTTGAGGAAAGAGTGCATGGAGAATAAATTTTTGAGACATTTAATGTCTGAACATGTCTTTATTATTCAACATGCTCATTAGGTTGATAATTTGATTGGGTATAAAAATCTTCCTTGGAAATACTTTATTTGATAACACTTATCATGAGATTTGCCTCCTGAAAAAATGTTTAGACTCATAATGGTTTAATGACTTAAATGTAAGACCTGAAACCATAAAACTCCTAGAAAAAAACTAGATAAGGATGAAAATTTCAATTGTATTCTTTTGTATTGTAGCTGTCAAGTTTTTCCAACACCATGTGTTAAAGAGACTATCCTTTCCCTATTGTGTATTGTTGTTGATCATCAATTGACCATATATGTGTGGACTTATTTTGGACTTTCTATTCTATTTCATTGACCTATATGTCTGTCTTTATGCCAATGCCATACTATTTTGATTCCGGTAGCTTTGTGATGTATTTTAAAGTCAGGAAATATAATACTTCCAGCTTTGTTCTTCTTTCTTAAGATTGATTTGATTATTTGTAGTTTTTGTGGTTCCATGTGAATTTTAGGATTGGTTTTTCTATTTATGTAAAAAATACCATCAGGATTTTGATAGGTGTTGCATTAAACTTGTAGATAACTTTGGTTAATATGGACTTTTAATAAATATTAAATTTTCAATCCATGAATATGAGATGTCTTTCCATTTGTTTGTGTCTTAATTTCTTTCTTTTTGATATAAAAGTTTTTCACCTCCTGAGTTTATTCCTAAGTATTTTATTCTTTTTAGTGCTATTATAAATGGAATTACATTCTTAATTTCCTTTTCAGATTGTTTAGTGTATAGAAACACAACTGAATTTTGTATGTTGATTTTGTATCCTGCAACTTTACTGAATTTTTTAGAGCTAACAGTTTTTATGGAATCTTTTGGATTTTCTCTATGTAAGATCATGTTGTCTGCAAACAGGGATGATTTTATTTCCTCCTTTCTGATTTAGATGCTTTTAATTTCTTTTTCATGCCTAATCGCTCTGGCAAGGATCTCCATGACCCTGTTGCATGGAAATGTCAAGAATGGGTCTTTTCCTTGTGCCTGATCTTGGAGGGAAAGCTTTAAATTTTTCACCATTGAGTATGATGTTAGCTATGGCATTTTCATGTATGTCTTTTATTGTTGAGGTAATTTCCTTCAATACCTAATGTTTTTTTGTTGTTGTTTTTTAGCATGAAAGGATACTGAATTTTGTCAAACACTTTTTCCCCATCTATTTGGATGATCATATGATTTTTATTCTTCATTCTGTCAGTGTGGTGTATTGCATTAATTGATTTCTGTATGTTAAATCACTCTTGTATCCTAAGGACAAATTAGCTTTGTCATGGTGTATGACACTTTTTAAAAAAAAATTATTTTTATTTATATTCCTTTTTTTAAAATTTTATTTTATTATATTATTTTTATGATTTACATAGTTCAAAATGATGACTAAAGTTGTTGATAGGATGTGAACTTGCTTTGCCACCCCCCGAAATAAAACAACCAGTTAGGCAAATACATTGCCATCTGCCTCAGATGCTAAGCAGATAAAAATCTGCTTATTAAAAAAAAATGACTTGGGTGGAGAAGGGAAAAATGTGAAATAGCCTATTATTATAATAATTACCTTGGCAAAAATGTGTTATTTCATCATGACAATAAGCTTTTCTGAACATGTTATTATTACATTACAGAAACCAGCATTAATTATGTTTGACAGTTAAATTTGATTCTCATTCATTAAGTACATCTTATACGCCAGGGACTGTGCTAAGCACTTTCTATTCATTTTATCTTTTAATCTTCAAAGACAATTATGACCTAAGTACTATTATTATTATATTTTGCAAAAGAGGAAACTGAGTCACAAGAGATAAAATAACATGCCCAAGATCAACTTTTTAAAATTTTATTTTATTATGTTATGTTAATCACCATACATTACATCATTAGTTTTTGATGTAGTGTTCCATGATTCATTGTTT
The DNA here is from genome assembly GCF_011800145.1 of Mirounga leonina. NCBI lineage: Eukaryota > Metazoa > Chordata > Mammalia > Carnivora > Phocidae > Mirounga > Mirounga leonina. The sequence continues at coordinate 8,320,736 of NW_023270316.1, read as the reverse complement.
CTGTATAACACCCAGTGCTCCATTCAATATGTGCCCTCTTTAATACCCATCACCAGGCTAACCCATCCCCCCACCTCCTCCCCTCTAGAACCCTCAGTTTGTTTCTCAGAGTCCATTGTCTCTCATGGTTCGTCTCCCCCTCCAATTTCCCAACAATGTGGATGGAACTAGAGGGTATTATGCTAAGCGAAATAAGTCAATCAGAGAAAGACATGTATCATATGATCTCACTGATATGAGGAATTCTTAATCTCAGGTGAATGACCCTTTTAATGTGCTGCTGAATTCATTTTACAAGTATTTTGTTAAAGTCTTTTGCATCTATATTTATCAAGAGATATTAGTAGTTTTCTTGTGGTGGCTGGCTTTGGTATCAGGGTATTGCTGGCCTCATAAAATAAGTTTGGAAGTATTTTTTTTCTTTAAGTTTCTGGAAAAGTTTGAGAAGGATAGTTGTTAATTCTTATTTAAATGTCTGGTAGAATTTACCAGTGAAACCATCTGTTCCTGGGCTTTGTTGGGAAGTTTTTGATCACTGATTCAATCTCTATGCTAGTTATATATCTCTTCAGACTTTCTGTCTTCATGATTTAATCTTGTTATATTGTATGTTTCTAGAAATTTATCCATTTCTTCTGTGTTATCCAGTTTGTTGATATACAATTGTTCATGGTATTCCCTTTTTATTTCTGTGGTATCAGTTGTAACTTCTCTTTCATAGAAAAATCTTTTTTATTCATAATATAAAAACATTTCTCTACATATTTTCCACAGTTATTGAAAAATCCAAAGATATTCTGAAATTTGATCATTTGCATGTAACTTATTTGTTTTCTTGGTAACTTAAAAATATTATCTGTCATAGAGGCACCTGGGTGGCTCAGTTGGTTAAGTGTCTGCCTTCGGCTTGGGTCATGATCCCAGGGTCCTGGGATTGAGTCCCACATCGGGCTCCTTGCTCAATGGGGAGCCTGCTTCTCTCTCTCTCCCGTACCCCTTGCTTGTGCTCTCTCTCTCTGTATCTCTCTGTCAAATAAAAAATAAAAAACATAAATAAAATCTTAAAAAAATATTATGTGTCCTCAAGATTCTGAAATCTCATGAGGATAAAGCCTTATGTGGTCACTTTTTATTTATTTGTTAAACATTGTAGCATTTTCATCTGGAAAGCCATGTCTTCAGTGGGACAACTCCAATATATATGGTTATATTCTTCCTCTATCTCTTCATTTTTTATTCCTCCTTTTCTTGATCCTTGTTGTTTATAATTCTTATTATTTTGTATGTTGGGCTTCCTGGGATGCTCTTGACCTTTCTTAACTTTTTTCTCCTATTACATCCTAGTTTTTGGAAATTATCTCCTTTTAATCATTTAAATAAGTTACTGATTTATTTTAAACTTCATTTTATGTTTAACTTTCAAGATCCCAAATTTTTTCCCAAACATAACCATTTAGAGTACCCTATTCTTATTTTGTGGATGCAATACACTTTCTTACTTTTTGAAGATAATGATTATCAATTTTTGAAGTTTTTGGGGGGCTCCCTTCATTTTCTATGTTTCCTCTCATTACCATTGTTTGTTTCTTTATTTGTGTTTACATGTATCTGTCTTTCTGGTTAGAGGTTTTCCTCAGATGTCTAGTAGTAGTAATTATCTTTGTGTTTGTATTTAAGGTTTAGGACCAAATATCTGATTGTGATCCTGGACAGAATGTTTAATATCTTCTTCATTTCAGTGATTAGATAAAGCCAATTTCTGGAGCCTCCAACTGTTGGTATCTGTATGCTATATTTCTTAGACATGGTAGCTGTTCCAAAGTGGAATTTCAATCCATTGCCAACAATTAAGCAATTTCTTAGACTGTTGGTTAAGATTATTGTTTCTATAATAAAGACACCAATGAATACAATATTTGCAACAATATGGAGATTGGTTTTCTTTCTTGAAAGGGATTCAATGTAAGCAGGTAGGACAAGGACAACCCCTACTCCACAAGACCATCTTAATTCCTGACCAGAGGAAAGGAGGAAAGTAAGAGTAGACTAAGCAGCTGTCTCTTAAAAATGTGATATGCAAGTTATATACATCATTCCCATTTGCATCACATTGGTGAGAATGTAATATGGCCCTACCTAGCTGCAATGGAAACTTTGAAGAGTAATGTTTGCTTGTGTACTCAGCTAAAACTAGGAGCAGCGAGGGTGTCCATCACAAAAAGGAAGAGAAAGAGGATAGATACTGATAAAAAATGTTCAGCATCACACAGGAGCCAAATGCTTGAAGTTGGCAATCTCAGAATTCAGCCTGTAGGAGTCCACTTAATTTCACATATGTTAGTGCCATGTGTACACCACCAGCTGTGCTTGATATCCTAGTCAAGAATCCCTCTTTTTCTTGCTGGTTTGCTTCTTAGTTGGCCTCTTTGATTTTAAAGCTCCAGTTTTCTTCCTTAGAGTAGGAGAGATAGTTGCCTGGCTCAGTAGCGTGGGATAGAAACTTTTCTTTCTGCATTTTCATCAACTCTTCTCTTTTCAGCCCTTTGAGAACCTTGACTCTGGAACAACATGATACCTCCAGTTCTTGAGCTGTTCTGGGATTCCATGCTGTAATTAGGCTTACTTTGGACTTCCCTCAGGAATTTCTGTCCAACACCTTTGCAAGGCTTATATTTAGCTTTCTGCATCACACTTAGTCAGTTTGCAGCTTCCAAAATTTTGTAGTTGTTGTTTTATCTCCTATTCTCTTTGCTCTTGTAGATCTATACCTTTCAAAAACTATTAATTTTTTTATTCTACCTTTAGCAGAGTTTTTATGTGCTTACTTATCTTGGTAGCAGGTAGAGATAATAGAACCTACCAAAATGCAAAATAGATTTTTCTTTGGCTTCCTTTCCAGTAAAATTAGATGATGTAAAATAGAGAAATTGATACGTAAGGAAAATATATTCGTTTTTTGCACAGCAAAGATATTGCAGTTTTGACCCTCAAAATTCCCTTTTCATATTGCCATGTCTATGTAATTTTTAGCAAAACCATGTAAACTTACAGGAATGCTAAATGAGTTGGAATGCTGATCTAAATAAAGTGGAAAAGAAGAAACATTTACTCTGACAATGCTTAATTCACCAAACATCTGCTGGTATGGTGGGCCAGATCAAGGAAAACAAAGATAAGGAGGCTATACAGGCTTAAGCAAAAAGCCTCCTGGGAATTTATACTTGGAAACATGGCTACTGTTAGACAATTAGCAGAGTTTATGGTAAAAAGGAGTCTTGTTGGGCTTCCTGGTGAACTGAAGGAGGTTATTCTGAGAAAGGCTGGGGTATAGAATCAGGGGGTCCAGTAATGGCTAAAGATAGATTCTGTTAACCTTAAAAGTAAATCTATCTGTTGTTTTACCAGCAAAAGGTGGGTTTATTTGGGAATAAAAGAAAATTACAATCCAGGACAAACAAGCTACAGCAGAACCCTAGGCAAGTCTAAGGAACAAAGGAGAGGTCTGCTTTTTTTTTTTTTTTTTGAATAAAGAGGTAAGTTATGAACTAAAAGTTCATTGAAGGAAATTGGTAGTTCAAAGTGTGGTGGCTTCTCATTGGCTGATCTGTTGTGGGGGTGGGGCGTGGATAAGGAAAGGGTCTCTTCCTCTGGCTGAAGTAATAGTGTAGTATCCACTGCAAGGTCAAGTCTATGTAAGGTCAAGTCCATCTCTTCCTGTTAGGTTTGCAATTGACTATGAGTGGTAGGCATGAGAGCTCCCCCATGCTGAAACCTCCCCTTTTTATTTTAATGAGGTTCCCCATTACTGATTTTCACTATTCACATACCTTGGATCTATAATTAAGAGTTTACAGTTAAGAAAAACTGCTGATTTCAGCATGGACCAGAAGGAAATCCTAGCAATACAGGCATTTGGAAATTTAATACAAGAGAACTACTCTCATCCCAAAGGGAATAAAAAGATAAGGCACTTTCCAATCCTGAATAAACTTGGGTATGTGCAGATTGGCCCAAAGGGATTGACTGGGATCATCAATTCAGAGATCCAGTCACTAGGGACGCAAAAGAAAAATTATACTTGAGAAAAATAACAGTAAATACCCAGTGACTAGACCAACACACATGTTCATTTAGGGACCAGTGGTAAGGTCTAATTTGATAAGCCATTAAGATATATTCTGAACTGCTTAAAAAAAACTTTGTCTTGAGTTTTAAGAAGCTGTTTGGAGATAGATATTATATAGACTCAGGGGTGGAAATTATAGGAAAACTGAGGATTAGATTCAAGAAAATTATATATTTTTGATTTACTTTGAAACATACCTCACTATTATCTGTCCCTTTAGCTATAATGTGTCATCTCAATCATTATTACCTAAAGCCTCAGGAGGAAAAGAACTATATACTTGAGTTTTTAATTATATTGTTCTCTGTCCTTTTCTATAAAATGCAAGGTGGTAGAGCCTCCAGACCAGCATGCAATGCCTTCAAGGGGGGTCTCTCTCAGTCCTTAGAAAGCAAACAATTTTCAAAGCTACTAGAAATTTTGTGAGAAGATTCAATAAACAAAGGATAAAGAAGGGTTTTACCCTAATATCTTTTTTCTAACCCTTATATCTTTTTAGGAAGAATAAAACAGTCTTAGCACATTGTTCTCCTTTCTGTTATATATCAACCTGGCCACCAAGTTTGTCTGTTCCTATCTTTAAAATGTTCTTAATTACAGCCCTTCCTCCAGTTCTGTAGCTGCTTTCTTAGTAAGGACTCATCATCTTTCTCACATGTTACTTCAAATGACTTCTGTCTTATCTCCTCATCTCTATTTCATCCTCACTGTGGTATGAGAGCTATCTGTCTGAAAGTTAAATATAGCTATGTTGTTATTCCAATGCTAAAGATAAATTTCAGTGGCTTACTGCACAATAAATCTAAATTCCACTGCATGACATATGGAGTATTTTATAATCTGTTCTGTATCTACCTTTCTAAACTTCCCCGACAAAATCCAGCCCTATAATATCTCTTGAGTTCCATGAATATCCCTTGCTTTTGACAACCTTCAAGGCTTTGCTTCTTCTGGCTCTTCTGTTTTATGCTTTTCCATCACTTGCCAACCCCAGAATCAGAAAGTGTACGTACTTTCTTCTAAAGGCAAGAGTCTGGTTTAGGGAAGGAAGGGGGTCTTTCTACTCAATACCCTTTAGTGAAAAAGAGTATTTGTTTTGCCTTTTGTTATTATTGTTGATTTGTGTGTGCGTGTGCGTGCGTGTGTGTGTGTGTGTTTGGTTTTTTATAGCTAAACTCTTGGAAGGGGAATGATGATTCCAAACTCTGGGGAAAATGTCTTTCAAATGTGTCTCCTTTTCAGTGAAGGAAGTCATGGAATGTTTTGGCCAGATACTGCCACTTAAAACTCTTAAGTTTTTTTTTTTTTATCATACCAGTTTAAAATAAAATCTTAGCTAAAATATGGCACATGTCAAATCTAGAACAGAATGTCTCCCAGTTTCTAAATTCTGTACACCCCAGCCAGAGGGGCGGAATGTGAATTTTGGTGAAATAAAAAATTACTGCAATGAATAAGCCCAAAGTAAAAACAGTGACATAAAAGTATATTGAATTAATTAGTAATCTCTGAGGAAACAAGAGAGTTATGTTGAAGCAGAGGGATGAGAGATGAGCACTGACAGATTGTTATGCAAATAATGACCTTCAAATTGATCTACAAGTGAAGATAGGCCTAATGTATTCTATACTTTATGTAGTATATAAAGGAAGCTGCTTAGGGAACAGAAACATTTAAAAGATTCGATCTACAAGACAAGCTTTTCAGTCCAGTTATTTGGATTGGCAAAATCTCATTAATTTCACTGATTGTGTGGCTCTTACTTTGCCTGTGAAGACATAACTTTGTTCAGAGAAGACAAATACAAGAGTCCCTGAATCACAACTGTGGCTGTAAGAAGTGTGCACCCCTGAAAGATGGGTCTGTCCTTTGGTCAGATCAAAAAGAAAATGTATTGGTTTTTCTAAGTCCCATGCTAGGATCAGGAGACATGAAGAATCTTACCTTACTTGATTTTCTTAAGCATATTTGGGAACCGAGAAGTGCCTAGCTCACCATACCATGAAATGCCTTCATCACATTTGTTTTCCAGAGGGATATCCCTCAAAGGGTGTAGGATGCATGGAAACTCCACCAGATCAAGATCCACTCAGGATAATCTTATTTGAGAGGAAGCTTCATCATTGGCATTTTTCACTGGATTTGGGATTTTATCAAAGGCACATATTTTAAAATTGAATTTTAACGATGTTCATTAAAGTTCTTACCCATGTGCAGCCATGTTCACCTTTTCCTCCCTAGTAACATATTTGTCCTAGAATAATTTGGATAATTGTATAGTTTATACATTGTAATCCACAAAAATATATTAATAAAAAATTTTTAAAAAAACATTGCTGGCCTTGAATGTGATACATACCTCAGGCTTACTAGAATGCCACCTGGGAAACATTAGATTATGCAAACTTTTTTTAAGATTTCTTTATTTATTTTATATATAGAGAGAGCACAAGTGGGAGGGGTGAGGGAGAGAATCCCCAGCAGACTCTGTGCTGAGTGTGGAACATAGGGCTCAATCTCATGACCCTGTGATCATGACAGACCCATCCAGGCACCCCACAGATTATGTAAACTTTTAAACCCTTTTTTTGTAACAGAAAAATTTCTATTGTTATATGCAATAGAAATGGGATCCAGTTAACTTAAGGAAAATGAGCATTTATTACCTGGATGCAAGGAGTCTCTCCAGAAGGGACAGAAGACTGATGAGCAGGACTTGTAGCAAGCACCAGTTAAACAACTGCAGAGGTTCTTGGAAATACACCTGAATCTTCTTGGAAAGTACTTGGAAGGACACCAGGGCATTATGTTGGGAATTAATAAACTCCCCTAAAGAGAGTCTGAGTCAATGTTAGGTTAAAGACAATGCCTTCATTATATTGGGGAAGTGACAAGAAGGATCTAAGGAGGGGAGGCTCTAAGAGCCATCCTCCTTCTGTGAAGTGTAGCAGACTACCGAATGTAGCCTCCTCCCAAGGCTGGGGCTGGGCAAAAAGAATAGAAGCTGCAAGGCAAAATCAAAACAAAACAAAATAAAACAAAAAACAAAAACATTAAGTAATATTAACTACATCAAAGGACCCAAGTGTTATTTGGAGGGTTAAATGAGATTTTGCATGTGTACTTAAATATAATAGTGTATCTTTAGTTGGCCCAAAATGGGAAAATAGGCTCAGCTGAGGTATAATTGGGAATAGTTTCTACACACTATGATAAAATCCCTTCTATTATTTTTTTATTCTTATGTTAATCCCCATACATTACATCATTAGTTTTAGATGAAGTGTTCCACGATTCATTGTTTGTGCATAACACCCAGTGCTCCATGCAGAATGTGCCCTCCTCAATACCCACCACCAGGCTAACCCATCCTCCCACCCCCATAAAATCCCTTCTATAGGGCTTATTTGGAGTTTAAGTCCAACCACCATGCAGCGAGTGTCATTGATGTCCTGCTCAGACTTGTTAACCAAGCCGGTGCATCTAGCCCTCAGCTGTTGTGTTAACCTTCCCCTTCTCCAGAGAATTCCCCTCAGATGATGGGGGCCAACTTCTTAGGAGATTATGGCTATCCTTGCTGTCTACTCTACCCCCTTCACCCCCACCAATAGGGTGATTTGCAGACAAGGCTGGAGGAGCTGATATGGGTTCAAAAGACGCACCCCTTTTCTTCCAAATAAAGCTAATGCCACACTGTGGTTAACCTTCAAGTTTCCCTGTGGATCAGGCCCACTCCTCCCATTCCCAATAAGTCTTGTGCTCTCAAGTCTTGCTCAGGCTCTGCTTCTAGGGGATCTAAGACACATTTACCTCCCAGTCTATGTGTAGCGAGAGGGAAGTCATCAATGACATTTATTAAGCGCACATTTATTCCCAACTTCGCATATTTTTGCTTTGGAGACAGTTGCAATTTAAGGAAAAAAAAAGCACAGGGATAAGTAGGAGATTTGTAATGTGACATGAAGGAGCAGATGGACATTTATCAAGAGACTGGGATTTCAGAAATAAATCTACATCTACACGAAAGAACAAGAATAGACCTCAAAATATACCCTGCTGTCTAAAAGCCCTCAAACAAGGTATTTAAACCATGAGGACATGTTTCTGCTGATTACTATATCAGCAAGGCCAGTCAGGGCCCCAAATAATTTAGGATAGCCCAGAAAGGAGTCAGGAATGAGTCCCCAAGGAGCAGCCTACAATCTACTGAGAGCACCTTTATAAGCGGCACATTAACAATTGGAGAGTCTTTTTTGAAGATTTGGGCCGTTGTACTAAGAAATTGGTAAAAATATGAGTCAATCTCAGAGGGAAATACCAGGAAGATTAAAGATAATACTCTAAGTACTATTAGGTGAGTTTTGAGATTACCCTATTCTCATGGGTGTGTCGCCTGTTCCCCTAGAGAACATGCCTGAGACAGGTATGGAATTAGAACTCCAAGAAGACGCAAGGAACATAAGATACATTTAAATTGAACCCATTACTTATATAATAATTTCAGCCAAAAGTGTTTAATTTGTAGCTAACCATGAGGAAACAAATAGACAAAAAATAAACAAATATAATCAATTTTATAAAAGCCTGAAAAAAACCTGCTATATTAAAAGAGTAAAGAGATGGGCACCTGGGTAGCTCAGTCGGTTAAGTGGCTGCCTTCGGATCAGGTCACGATCCCAGGGTCCTGGGATCGAGCCCCACGTCCGGCTCCCTGCTCAGCGGGGAGCCTGCTTCTCCCTCCCCCTCTGCCTGCCACTCTGTCTACTTGTGCTTTCTCTCTATCTCTCAGTCAAATAAATAAATAAAATCTTAAAAAAAAAGAGTAAAGAGATGTGACAATTAAATGCAAGACAGCATCCTTGACTGGACCTTGGATTGACAAAACAAACAAACAAACAAATAGCAGCTCTAAAAGACAACATTGGGACATTTGGGGAGCACTGAATGTGATGTATGTTAGGTAATAGTATAAAATTAATATTAGATATCCTAAATGTGGCCATTCCATTATGGATGTTCAGAAGTTCCTTTTCTTAAAGGACAAATACTGAAGTATTTATATGGGAAGTGTCATTATCCCTGTCAATAATTCTCAAATGTGTCAACAGAAAATAACAATGGGAACACACATATAGGAAGAAAAATAATGTGGCAAAATGCCAACAGCTTCTGAATCTAGGGGAAAAATATATAGGTGTTCACTGTACTATTCTTACAGCATTTGTCAGATTCAAATTTATCAATAATGAATGTTGTGAGAAAATATATTGATTGATTTGGAAAAATAAATTCCTTGTGCTTTTATTTCATAAAAAAGAAAGCTTTAAGGAAAATAGTAGGTTGAGGTAGCAGGTGGTCTGATCGAGGAATAACTGCAGAGTTTAGTCTTTCCATTCATACAGGGAAGGCACAAAAGGTTGGTGTGAACCATGGACACTTTTGGCAGTCCCAGAACTTTCTTATTTCATACATTTTTCTATGGGAGACATCCAGGAATATGTTAGCCAAAGAAATGTCGGGGCCAGAAAGCAAAGAAACAAATTGTATTCAGGTACAGCAAATGGTGTCAGCCCTCTGAGAGGCACAGAAGGGGAAAGAGCAGATGAAAAAGCATGAACACAGCAGATCCTTTCTTAAAGGAGCAGGGACCAATAGGAAGGTGATAGAAACAGATCCCAAGATCACAGGAAGCAAAGAATACAGACAAGTCTTTGATAGAGTTCAGCCTGGCTTATCGGTCCTCGATAGGCTCCTACTGTTACAGATTTAAGAAAACTTGAGCATAGCTTCAGTTCTTGGATCTGAGATGGGTGATTCTTCAGTTACACGAACACCAGTGTAAGAGAGACAGGTACTTTGGGGCTAGGACACGATGGCAGTGGCCTGCAGATCACAGGGACTGAGATGTTACCTCCAGGAGGCCTGAGAGGAGATTGCTTAGCTACACTTTTTTTTTAAAGATTTTATTTATTTATTTGACAAAGAGAGAGAGCACAAGCAGGGGGAGCAGCAGACAGAGGGAGAGGGAGAAGCAGGTCCCCCGCTGAGCAGGGAGCACAATGTGGGGTTCCAACCCAGGACCTGGGATCATGACCTGAGCCGAAGGCAGATGCTTAACTGACTGAGCCACCGAGGCGCCCCTAGCTACAGGTTTCTGATAGAGCTTGAGCGACACAAGAAATTTACGACAGGTGATGTTTGGCATTTGTTTTCTTTGTACTTTAAAGTTGGGACTTTAAACTTTCTTTAGAATGTGATGTCTAAGGGCCATAAGAATTAATTTGGGGAACTTTAATTTCTCCTTTAGAATTTGCTCAAAGTAGAGCTTTATTACATTTATCTGTTATGTTGGTTGATCTTTATATTTTCATTTCAATATATGGAACAAATGGGTTGGGTATGGTTTAAGACAGAAATTAGAATCAAGAGTAAATCTTCAACCTTTGGGTATAGTATAGCCCTAGAGTTCACAAATGTCTTTTTCTGAACAATTTCAGGACTTCAGGAATAAATAGTAACATACCATGTTGCCAAATGCTACCACACGGTACCAAGTGATAACCAAGTGTTACTAAATGGTAACACTGTTGGTCCCAGTTGCCTACCCATATGGGAACCTGCTGAAATTAGGGTGGCAGGTTTTGTTCCCATACACAATCTCTAACACTGAAAAGAAAGAATCACATATATTAATTTCAATGATGTTTTCAGGCTTGGCCACCCAATACGTTACATATACATGGGGGTATCTGGAAGGTTATCGAGAGCTTTGTAACTGGGCAAGTCAAGGCAAAGGGGTCACTTTGCCCGCACCCAGACCCCCTGTTTATCACCCAGAAGGACGCCTTACCTGAGAGACTGTGCAGTTGAGCCCTGCCTCAGGATGCAGAAGCCCGTGACGTTGGTGTGATTCTCGTGGCTACTTCCATCTCAGACCGCCATGTTTATTGAATCGAGGCCTTCTGAATGGACAAGCTGAGGCACTTTCTGCTCAGTTAGAAAAAAGAAAAAATCTGTGGTGCTCTAGACTGAAGGCAACCAGTGAGCAGTAAAATAAATGTCAGTAGCTTGTTCCTGCCTGATTATACAGAAACCCTGGCTCCTGGGGTTTTCCACCGGCAAGAGTCTTATGATTGTTTGCTAGTGGATTCTTTGCTTTTGGGGGGTTACTTTGTTTTGATGAATTTGCTGTGGTCCTGGGGTGTTCAAGTACTTCTTCTGGCACGGACCTCTGGCTGGGTTATGCTCCCACAGTCTTGAAATGACGTCCTTGGCTCCCTCTGGTACACAGTCGCTGTTTTCCATAATATTTTGTAGAAAATGTGAAAGCAACAAAAACTCCCTATTATTAAAGAGGCCTCAGAACTTCCCCTGCATTTTTACGTTTTTATTTTGTTCTTGCTGGCCATTTGCAAAATTTCACCAGATGATCTCCGGTGCTACGAAAAATAGCTGAGTTTTAGTGGAAGGGAAAAAATATGTGAGCTCTTAAAATCAGCACGGTGGAGGCAAGACCACGCAACCCTGGTGAGGGATTCTTCGCTTTTTGTGAGAAGGTCTCTTGATTCTGTGTTTTCTCTAAAACTAAAATTTTGATACACTCGTATCACAGTTAGATAATGGATATTCATTCTGTCCAAAGTGAGAAAGTAGAGGCAATGGGAAAAACCACGGGATTCGGATTAATAGGAAATGACAACTTGACCAAACAGGAGGTGGCAGCCCTGCCAGCTCCATGGCTCAGTGGCTGTGACAGGCAATTAGAGATCACAGCGGACCAGATGTAATGGGAGGGAGCAGCAATTCACTGAGTGCTTCCTGGCTTCTCTGCTGCTTCTGTCATTCATAGTGTTTGCAGAGACAAATAAACACTAATGCATGCTTTTTTTTTTTAAATGGAGTTAGGTTAGAAAGAAAGAGTCATGAGACCAAAATAAAGCTCAATTTTAGTGGAAAAATGAGCGCATTCTCTCCAGCTCATGGCATAGTAGAGAAAATGAGGATTATCAAACAATTTAACAACAGATTTTAAATTTTTACATGACATCATAGAATTTGAAGCCATTTCTGGAAGTCCTCTGGCATATCCAGCACAGGAAGTATCAATCGCTCTACCACACATGCAGCAATTAGGCTCTTTTTTTTTTTTTTCTCCTCTTAAATTCTGCCCTTCCCATTTCTACCTCAATATAAACAAATGAAAGTGGAAAGTATATATCGATAACAATAAGTTTTTATTTACTAATATATCCATTTAATTAAAAATGTAATTTTTTTCCTCTGCAGCCAGATAAACTGGGTACTATAGCTATCATTGTAATCTGCATAAATTTAACTGTACAGTGAGTTAATGTTAACTCTTATACCACAGTTTGTTTCAGAATGTCTATGGCACAATATCCTCAGAGATGCACTCACTATCACAAAATAGAGAATGAAATCAATGATATGGTTAGCAGCCCATTTGCCAAATAATTTACAGTTTTTCCCCTACACGCATGGATACGTCATACCCACACACCACATAGTCTCAAATGCAAACGTATATCAACCTCTTAAAATAAAATATCAGATGCTTGAATAATCTTTATAAATTTAAGTATTGTGAACATATTAAAATGTGAATATAGCAATGAAAAATATAAGCTGTCAGGTAAGACGAGTAACTACATTATCAATGTGTCATATGATCACCTGAACTGCAATATAAGAAAAAAAATCTCAAAATGACAAAACCGTGTCTTCCATGTATGCAATACGGAAGGCCGAAAATGTTAAGATGCTAAAGCATTGGACGTATGCATTCGTTCAGAAGTGATCTATGAGCATGTGTTACCATTCTAAGTTTTCATGACTTTGAAGCAGATGTTTCTGAATACTCATTTATCTAGACATTGGGTATCATGAAATGAAAAGATAGAAACATTTACTTGAATGCATCAATCTGCAAAAATGCAACTTTACTGTAAAGAGAGATTTAAGTAAATCTACCCAAATTTATTTTGTTAAATGAGTATTATCATGAGTTTATGGGACTTGGAATTTCAGTCAAAGTTAATTTAGGAATCATGACTTAAAAAGTTCTTCTTATTACTCCACAGTCACATCTATTTTTTAATTAAAGTTTACTTATTTAGCAATCTGATCACTTCTGTCATCACCAAAATAAATTTCAAATTATTTTCGAGTGTTTCCAACATATAAAATTTACTTTCAGAGAATGAATATAAAGTGCTTTTGATGAGATCAAAAAGAACGTACTACAATCTTTCAATATTATTTTAAAAGTGAAAATCCAAACAAAAATATTTGACCCATGATAGTAACATTGGTATAATAAACTTCTGAATGTAGTAACACACATTCAGATGCACACATTTCAATAAAACAGAAGTTTGAATTTCTTTTATGTTGGAGGGATTATTCTCCTGAAACAAATGACAAAGATTAAAGAAGCCATGGTCTCTGTTCATCCTGAGATCAGAGTTTAATAAAATAAATAAAACCAAAGCAAATATCTGATAAAAATGAGCATATTTATAGTATAAAGAAAAGGAAACTATAAGCTAGCTGAAAAAAAAATCCATAAAAGCCCATTTGTTCCCATGAATATGTTAGGTTAGGTTGTTTAGTGCAAAGATCCTTCAGAACACAACTAAAGATGCTAGATAACATGTAAGATAAATCTTAAGAGCATGGAGAGGGGATAATATTGATGGGAATCATCTGGCAAAATGTAAGCAACACAGGAATTTAGAGGGATAAGAACAGCTCTGTAGCTGTTTTTGTCCTGATGCATTTGCCATACCTTGATGAACTTGACCATCAGTTTTCAATGTTTCATGAGTTATAGTGGTGAAAGCTTGCTGTCCATTCATGGTAGAAAGTCCTTTGAAAAACATCCTGACATTAATCTAGGAATGCAAAGGTGTATTAGTAGGGAAGACTAAAAATGCTGAAAGAACAAGGTAAGGGGAATGTTGTCTTGAGGTTCACTGGGAACCCCCCCTGCCCCACCCAACTGCAAAGATTAACACAAATAATTATCTAAGGAAAATATATATGTATATATATTTTAAACAACTAAGAAGCCAAATAAATAACATTCCCATGAGTATGAACCAGTAAAACAAAATCAGATCTGAAAATACTTAATACTTGGAAATATGTGTCATATGGAAATATGACACAAAGATTATAAAATATGTATAATGATAAATTGTCTAAGTTTTAAAACTTTTCAGGGAAAAATAAATTATTAGAAAAAGAAAACAAACAAAAGTAGTTAGCAGGTTAGAAAAAGAGCCAAATAAATCACCCAGTAATTAAAAATACTTTAAAACATAATTTTAAGTAACTTAAATTAAGTACTTTAAATTAAATGAAAATCCAATCATTAGTTTTAAAATCAAAATAGACACCACTAAAGAGAGAATTAGTAAACTAGAAACCAGGTCAAAAGACATTGTCTAAAAGGTATCACAGAAAGAAATAAAGATGGAGTTTATGAAATATTAAATACAAGAGCAATAAAGAGAGAATGTCTGACAAACATTTAACTTGAGTCCTAGATGTACAGGAGGAGAATAGAAGATGTAATATTTGAAAGAAAAAAAAGACTGAGTATTTTCCTTACTGATTAAAAACAGTGGACTGCAGATTCAAGAAATTTGGTGAATCCCAAAATGTATAAAGAAATATAAAAACAAGCCTAGATTCACTTTTAGCAAAATTCTATAAAGATGTTGTCAAAGAGGGGCGCCTGGGTGGCTCAGTCGTTAAGCGTCTGCCTTCGGCTCAGGTCATGATCCCAGGGTCCTGGGATCGAGCCCCGCATGGGGCTCCCTGCTCCGCGGGAAGCCTGCTTCTCCCTCTCCCACTCCCTCTGCTTGTGTTCCCTCTCATGCTGTGTCTCTCTCTGTCAAATAAATAAATAAAATCTTTAAAAAAAAAAGCTGTAGTCAAAGAAAAAAAAATCTTATGGCTATATAGAGGGGAAAAAAGATTATCTCCAAAGATATTACACTTCGACATGGACAACAGAGGCTTGTGGAATGATATCTTTAATATGCTGAAAGGAAATAATGATTAACCTAGATTTTTATAGCTAAAAAAATATACTTCACGAATGAGAGTGAAGCAATTATTTCCAGGTAATCATAATCATAATTGTAATCATTAATATTTGAATATATATATATCATGTGAGATGCGTATATATATATATATATATAAATCACAGACCTTTACAGTGATCCTATGGGGTAGCTACTTTAATTACGGTGTTTTTAAATGAGGAACCAGAGCAAAAAGGGCTCACTAATTTGTCCAAGGCCACATGATTAGTATAAGTCAGAATGGGATTTGAAGGCAGAGCTCCAGAGCCTCTTTGCTTAACCACTGTGACAATTGCCCCAACCAAAACAAAACTACTTGAAGAGATTGTCATTGGCAATGAGAATTCTAAGAAACTTATTTCAGATAGAAAGAATTTGATCCAAATGAATTTAAGATGGAATTAAAAGCAAATAGTATTAAATATGCAGATTCACCCAAATGACTAAGTAAATCAGCTTAGAACACAATTTTTCTTAAAAAAGAAAAATTGAATTAGAGAATATCACAACATGAACACATATGATTGGAAAGGTAAATAAAGACCAGTATTCTAAGATCTTTGCATTGTATGTGACATTAAGGGGTTAGAAAACACAAGAAAAGCCTTTTGGGGATGAAGATAAATCTTAAGCAAAAGAACGTTAATAGAATTCAGGGTGACAAAAAATATTTTTGCGTGTGGTTATTATGTGCCAGACACCATGCCAGGCACCTCACAGGCATTGTAATGGTTTGTCTTTACAACCAGTGTATTAGTCTTTGAGACAAGGTTGCCTGAAAGAATATGGCTAGTGAGTTACTCAACCCCTCTAAAACTCATTTTTTTTAAACCTTAAAATTAATGTCACAGAAACCTTCTAGGTAGTATGTAAAGATTAAATAAGATTACATATATTTGTGTATTACATCTAGCACAGTACATAATGGAGAGAATATTCTTTGAACAGTTTTTATTTTATTATTTTTGATATTGATTCCTTCATCCACAACCCATCAGCATCTACTCAGTTTGGATTGCTTGCACTCATGCCTGTGTGTGTCAAAAATAGTTGAATTTTGTTTATTTATTTCATGGTAAAAGGAGAGTTTAAGTACATTACATGATGGCATCTCAGATCCCCATTATATCCCCACTGACATTCCTAATGACTACTTCTTTGTGTTACATCATTTCCTTATGAGGTGGACATTTCACTTGGTGAGAAATAAACTAGCATATCTAGTTCCTTCTCTGCCCAACTGTCTGTTTTTTATCACCACCCTCTGACTCCTGAATCTATGCTGTCTAACTTCTACCACTCTGTGGACAGTCATCAGGAGGTTTACAATGGCCCTTTGTCACCAAATCGAATGGCTACTTCTCAGCTTTCATCTTGCTTACATTATCAGCAGCATTTGATGGACCAGCTTTTCTTTCTGACCTATTTTCTTTCTCTGGGCCCTGGGAGGCCACACTCTTCATCTAACTCCTCAGGCTTTGCAGTCTTTTTTGCTGTTCCTCCTTTTCTGAGAGTCTGATGAATCTAGTCTTATTCAGGACTTGTCCTAGGCCCGCTTCTTTTGTAATTTTACAAACTCACCTTTTAAAAATGGCTTGAGGGGCACCTGGGTGGCTTAGTTGGTTAAGAGTCCAACTCTTGATTTTGGCTCAGGTCATGATCTCAGGGTCCTGAGATGGACCCCTGCATCAGGCTCCATGCTTAGCATGGAGTCTGCTTGGAATTCTATCTCTCCCTCTGCCCCTCTCCCATCAATCAATCAATCAATCAATCAATCAATCAAATCTTTTTAAAAAATGGCTTAAAATAAATATGTCTGAAATAGATGCCACCAGAATAGTAGTTTGGCAGTCATAAGCTAGGGTAATTCTTGTCCTTAAAATTCCTGGTTTTGGTTTCACCACAATTTCCATGTCAAGAGCTATACCTTCCAGACTCATGTAATGAGGTAATGTGAATCAGTTCTCATCCCTAATGCATGTGGGCACTCATCAGAAAATCACACATTTTTGCATTAAGATGTACAGTTGAACGACTCAGCTTGTGATGCTTTGTTACAAAAACACTAGAAAATGAATACAGTGATTTGCTGCATAGCAGAGTGACAAAAATGTGTTGGTTCATTAAACTCCAAGTTTTCATTTCAGGTTTTCAAATGATTATAAATAGTGTTTTAATATTTAGGGACAGGCATGTCAAAGTCAGCATCTTCATGAAGAACTTGCTCTATTTGCTTCCGAACCTGGTCTTTCTCCTGGATTCTCCATGTCACTCAGCTGTCCGTGCCAAGAACCCAGACCTTAGCTTGTTCTTTTCTTTCCAGTTATCACTCCCTTTCCCACTCAATCAATTGCTGATGCAGTTGATTTTTCCTCTATGTAACTGTTCACCCATTTGCTTATTTCTGTAACACAGGCCTCCATGCTCTTTGCCAGATTTACAGCGACAGTCTCTGAACTGTGTCTTTGCTCCTCCACCCCTGCCCTTTCCTGTCTCCATCACTGTCAGGGAACTTTCTAAAGCCCAAAGCCATGCATGTTGTGCTTCTGCTCACATGTTTCCACAGATTCTCATTTGTCTTATGATAAGGCCAACCTCCTTAAAATGTCTTGCAAAGTTCTCCATGATCTCTGCAATCCTCTCCCTTCTCATCATTTGCATTTACCACAATACTTGTACTCAGTCCTCTTGTTTATGAGAGCTTCAGATCTGCTAACACCATGCTCCCTCTTGCCTTAAGTGCAATCATGGTTTGCCTTGGCCAGAAACATCTTTCCATTACTCACTCCCTGCTCGCCCAATATCTACTAATGCTTTAGGATCTGTATTAGTCAGAATTCTCCAGAGAAACAACAGATTCTGTTTTTTTGTTTTGTTTTGTTTTGTTTTGTTTTAAATAAAGGAAGCTATAAGGAATTGGCTCATATGATTATGGAAGCTAAGAATTCCCAAGATCTGCAGTCAGCAAGCTGGAGACCAGGAGACCAGACAGTATAGTGTAGCTTTAGTCCAAGTCCAAAGGTCTGAGAACCAGAAAAGCCAGTGGTATGTCCAAATGCCAGCAGGCTCAAGATCCAAGAACCACTATTTCAGTTTGAGCCCAAAGGCAGGAAAAAAAACAATGTCCCAGCTGAAAGCAGTCAGACAAGAAGAGTCCTCTGTTACTCAAAGGAAGGTCAGCCTTTTTGCTTATTCAGGCTTTCAGTGGACTGGATGGGTCCCACCCACATCAGGGAGGGCAATCTGCTTTACTCGGTATATGGGTTCAAATGGTAATCTCATCCAGAAACACCTTCAAAGATGCATCCAGAATAATGTTTGATCAAGTATCTGGGTACCACATAGACCAGTCAAAATGACACATAAAATAAAATGAACCATCACAGGTCCCAAATTATAAATTATTTCTTCCATGAAGTCCTCTTGACCTCCTGAAATCAACTTAGGTATCTCTTTGCATGTTTCTAAGGCACCCTTTTAATCCCCTTTATTAAATCACTTGCACTGTCATTTTTTTTCCCACTAGATTGTGAGTATCGTGTGTGTGCTCATCATCCTTATATCCTGGACATTCACCACAGTGTCTGGCACATAGAGTCACTAATAAATGCTTGTTGAATATATGAATGAATTAATGAGTGTTTTATAATGTATATAATTAAACTGAATTATTGAAATAGAGAGGACTGCCTTCTGTCATTAATGATTATATTAATAGGTGATGTCATCTGTCTTCTTGCCTATGTAAAGTTGAAAAATAAAATATTTATCATTCAAATTAAGATAGTTTAAGGACAGCATTGACCTTCAATTTTTGCTTAACTAACAGTGTTTCTGACGTCAATTAACAGTATTAAAGGAATAATAATGGGCTAAATTTATGAATGAACAGCACATTGTCAATAAGCTCAATTATAATTCAAAACACTACTTAGATTCTATTCTTAAAAAAAATGGCAATGAAGCAATCACCTAGGATTGCACTAATGAATAAAATAGAATTGTTAAATAGGCAATTTAAAATAGCTATAAAGTTCATAGCACATGCATTTGGATTAATTTTCTATGGCTGCCATAAGAAATTACCATAAAGTGGGTGGCTTAGAATCACATAAAATTATTCTCTACTAGTTCATGAGGTCAGATGTCTGAAATTGAGGTGTTGGTAAGGCTGGTTCTTTCTGGTATTTCTGGGGGAGAAACTACCCCATGCCTCTCTCCTAGATTCTGGTGGTAAGAGTCAATTCTTTGTGTTCCTTGACTTGTAGATAACTTCACTCTTATCTCAGCCTTCATCCTCACATCTCCTTTTCTATGTCCCTTTGTTCCTCACCTCTTCTTATAAGGACACTAGTCATTAGATTTAGGGCCTACTCTAAATCCAGAATGATTTCATTTCAAGATCCATAACTAATTAGATCTGCAAAGACTCTTTTTCCACATAAGGTCACAATCTGACGATCCAGGTGGGCATGAATTTTGGGGGGACAATTTTCAACTCACTACAGCAATTATTTTTGATTGTTCAAAATTTTGAATTTCTTATGTATAAAATTTCTGAATATCCTAAAATAATATTAGAGATAATCACATATTTTCAAATAAATTTCAAATAGTGTAAATTCCTTGGTGGATACAATAGTAAACACACTTTTTTTCTAAAATAACCAAATGTTTGTGAAATATTACCATTACATGAGAAAAATATTGATCACATACAAAGTCTTTATTTAGACATACGCAATTAAATAAAAATGATAAATTATCAATTGTAAAAATAGTTTTACATTTAAGCTGAGTACAAATCCTTTAATTATAATATCAGAATCATCACTGACATAAAAATTAATGAACATTTATATATACTAATAACTTTTTCTATTGAGTTGGGTATATAGAGATACATGAACTTCACCTCTACTTCCAAAGGAATAAATAGTCAATCATCAATTTTTTTTTAAAGATTTTATTTATTTATTTTGACAGAGAGAGAGACAGCGATAGAGGGAACACAAGCAGGGCAAGTGGGAGAGGGAGAAGCAGGCTTCCCGCCGAGCAGAACCCTGGGATCATGACCTGAGCCAAAGGCAGATGCTTAACAACTAGCCCACCCAGGAGCCCCTCAATCATCAATTTTTAAAATGTTACCAGGGAGTGTACAAAGTAATACATTTCCTAATACATGTATATATGTGCAGGTCTGGGTACAGTGGTCAACATAGATATTGCTTCTCACCACGAGTTGAAGATCCAGAAATGTTAAATAAGTGATTTCTTCTAGAAATTATAGAGCTGAGAGACTTCATTTATTTCTGTCTTTGAATAAGCCCCACTGCTTCCATTATGAATCTCACATCTCACATGTGTGTATTTGCAAAAATCACTCACTATGTTTTCTTATTTATGCTTATTGGAATGAAGTGTTGGAAAATATCTCCAGTATTTTCAACACAGTCTTCTTCACATTTCAAGCCTTTACATCACTTGAGAAAACTGACTTTTAGCTCTAATAGCAATAATAATAAATTGGAGAAGACAGAAAAAAAAGAAGGGAACAATTTCTTTTGATTTATAGATGCCATGGCTAAGCCTAATAAAATATTATAAAATGTGGCACTTATGCTATAAATATTACTTGATATTCTGCAAGGTACTTAAATTAATTAAAAATTCAAATTTAATTAACAAATTAAGCATTTTAAATTTTCTTATTTCACTGCTAATCAAAGATGATTCTCATAAGTAGACTGAAAGCAGTTTGGTACTGAAAACAACAAATAGTAAAATCAAATATACATTTGGATGTCCACTTGGCTCTAAAAGATGTTCACTGTATCATTACCTTCTTGAACAACTTGTATAGACACAAATCAGGGGCCCCATAAGAAAAAAATGGCCCTTGAGTGGACTCTCTTTAATCACCTTCTAAACCTGATAACAAAAATAAGTTCGTATTTTTCTTTGAGACATAATATTTTGATCTTAATAAATTTAAAAGCATTGAAATCATACAAAATATGTTCTCCAACCACAGTGGAATGCAATTAGAAATCAATAACAGGAGGAAATTTTACAAATTCACATGTATATGGAAATTAAACAATACACTCCTAAGTAACCAATGGGTCAAAGAAGGGAAAATAAAAATACTAGAAAGTACACTGAGATGTATAAAATGTATAATACATATATATTTGGGCCAAGGAAGAGTCCTTTCTACAGATGGGCCCAGTAATTTTGAGGCCAAAGCAACTACAAGATTGTTGTGGATTTCTAAGATAACAGGGGAGATGATCAGTATCATTGGAGACAAATAAGAAAGGAGAAAATACTCCTCAAGGGAAAATAAGTCATAGAGCAAAATAAAAAGGAGCTTAAAAGAATGTTTTTATATTAATCTTAATGAGATTAAGATTAACATAGCAAGCAAATAACACATTACAATTGAAGGACATGCAGATGATTCAAGAACAAGTGGGAAAAGTAAGGAAATAAAGAGACATTTTAGTAAGAAAATGGTAATTTTGAAATGAAAAAAATTTAATGGCTCATCTAGAAGACTGGGTACAACAAATGCATATTATTGAATAGTATATAGAACAAATAATAATTTGTTATATATAGAGCAACTATAAAAACAAAGTTCAACCATAAAAGACAGAACCAAAAGATTCAATTTTTGTCCAGTAGGTATTCCAGGAGTCTATAGAAGAATAGTGCCCAAGAGGTATTCATAAAAAAAGAAAAAAAGAAAGATATAATTTTTTAGATTGAAAACTCCCACTAAGTGTTTTGCAAAATAAGCAAAAATAAATCCACACATATACACATAACAGTAGAACTCTAAGCTGCCAGGAAGAATAATGGAAAAATCTAAAATGGAAAAAAGAATAATGGAAAAATTTAAAAATATTGGAAGGAAGAGAGAGATGAATTACAAAGAATCAAGAATCAGGGGCGCCTGGGTGGCTCAGTCGTTAGGCGTCTGCCTTCGGCTCAGGTCATGATCCCAGGGTCCTGGGATCGAGCCCCGCATGGGGCTCCCTACTCCGCGGGAAGCCTGCTTTTTCCTCTCCCACTCCCCCTGCTTGTGTTCCCTCTCGCGCTATATCTCTTTCTGTCAAATAAATAAATAAAATCTTAAAAAAAAAAGAATCAGTTGGTATCTGATTTCTCATTGGCAATAAAAGATTTATGAATAGTGAAACAAAGCTGCCAGAAAATAAACCTTCAAGGTCAACTCTGATGCTTATCAAAGAGAGGGAGGGTGACATTAAGACATTGATGAAAAACAAAGACTTGGGGAATTTACCATTACACACTCTTGCTTGGAAAATTATTATCATAGTTTGCAAAAAAGAAGAAAATTGATCTAGATGCAAAGATAAAATGTCAAAGAAACAGAAATGAACAGTATCAGTAAACCATATTGGTTGATCTAAGAACATTTTAAGTCAGGTCAAGAATTTCATCTGGAGCAGTGCCATTCCTCTTGGAGGCATTTGCAAATGTGTGAGAGCTTTGTTAGCTGTCAGAATAATAATATTTAATACCTGTGATGCATGGGACACTTGAACAACAAAATATTGCCCTATCCCAAATGGATGTAATGATCCTGTTGAGAAACACCGATGTAAGTAATAATAATTATAATACACACAGCTACAACAACTTACCTTATAAGTATGAATTGAAAGTGAAATCTCAAAAATATGAGAGTTGGGAGGGTGTGGAGTTATAGGACATTTCTGCCTGTGTTCATATGTTTCACAGAACTGAAAATCTGAATTTTATATCCTAAGCTAATGTGGAGGGATCCAGGCAGGGAAGCAGAGAATGGAATCAAAAAGAAAACTGGGCCAAAGATATTGCCAGAACATAGGATGCTTGATTCTCCATGTTCAGGAGAAATGGAAAAACAGATATATAATAGATTTTGATAGTAAGTAAACAAGTTCAAGTAATGGCGGATTCTGGGTGCTGATAATACAATATTTGTTATTTTCTTCTTTTATTCCTTTATATCTTAATGTGTGCAGAGGTAAGATGTACAGGGAGACTTAAATAATATTAAAACTAATGTGGAGTCAAATAATGATACCAAAATAATACATTTAAAACTTCCAAGATTGGTTATACATGGAAATGAACAAAAGTATTCGATAATATTTAACAATCAAGAGATAAGATGTACATCATGGAAATTATAAAATTTTATTTAGGGACACCAACTCACAACTGCATGAATGGAGATAAATTCTACATTTCTGAATTAATACTTGGAAGCTGTCCAGACTTCCCAAATATAGTGTAAGTTAAATGTAGTTTTGTTCAGAATCCCAAAGGGATTTCAAGGAAGATTTAGACAATATGATTTTAAAATTCCTCTCTGTTTAATCTTTCTTTCTTTGGATATTGTGTTGGACGTAGGGCTGCCATCACAAATTACCACAAACTTGGTGGCCTGTAGCAATAGAAATGTATTCTCTTACAGTTCTGGAGGCCAGAAATACAAAATCAAGGTATCAGCAGGGTTGTGCTCCCTCTATAGTCTCTATGGGAGGATCCTTCCTTGCCTCTTCCAGCTTCTAGTGGCTCCAGGCGATTCCCAGCCCATGGTAGCATCACTCCGGTCTCTACTTGGCCTTTTCTGTCTGTGCTTGTCTTCTTCTGTTATCAGGACACTTGACCTTGAATTTAGGGTCCACCCAGATAATAGAGGATGATCTCATCTCGTAATCTTTTTTTTTTTTTTAAGATTTTATTTATTTATTTGAGAGAGAAAGAATGAGAGACAGAGAGCATGAGAGGTAGGAGGGTCAGAGGGAGAAGCAGACTCTCGCCAAGCAGGGAGCCCGATGCGGGACTCGATCCCAGGACTCCAGGATCATGACCTGAGCCGAAGGCAGTCACTTAACCAACTGAGCCACTCAGGAGCCCAATCTTTTTTTTTTTTTTTAAGATTTTATTTATTTATTTGACAGAGAGAGACACAGCATGAGAGGGAACACAAGCAGAGGGAGTGGGAGAGGGAGAAGCAGGCTTCCTGCGGAGCAGGGAGCCCGATGCGGGGCTCGATCCCAGGACCCTGGGATCATGACCTGAGCCGAAGGCAGACGCTTAATGACTGAGCCACCCAGGCGCCCCTAATCTGGTAATCTTTAAACATATCTGCAAAGACACCCTTGTCCACAGAAGGTCACATTCACAGATTCTGAGGTGTGGACATTTACTTTGGGAGGCCACCATTCCACCTACTACAGATATGAAGTTCCCCATCTCATAATAACCACACCTTTTCTGCTTATATAGGTGTGGCTGACCAGGCCTTCCAACACTAGCAGGGATTATATAACCCGGGACAGACCAGTCACATGATTCCCCCTTCTGGTCACAATGATCGGTTTATGTAGCTTAAACCAACCTATATTTAAAGCCGCATTTCTATGTCCTAAATGCAAAAGGAGCTAATGCCCGAAAGGGTTTAAGAAATAGTTTTAAAAATCAATTATTTTTGGTGTGCAGACCTAGTTCCAAAACTAATTGCTGGTTAAAATGAATAGCTTTGTTCGGTCAATATTTTTTTTCTGATATTTTTGCAAGTTTTAGAACATAGACATGCTCCATCTTTACTAATAGTATGCTAAATATCCATAGTTGGACTTTTATACAGAAATGAGTGTCATCATGGTTATAAAATTTGCAAATTGCTCTCTGCTTTAGGCAATAGTTTTTAGTATTTAATTTTTAAATAAATGCATTTATTTATTTAAGTACAAAAACAATCTTAGAAAAGTAAGAGTTTGAACACAAGGGAAAAATTAAACTAAATCAATATCGCTACAGTAAAATGATTTGTAGTATATGATTCACTGAAAACCATGGCATTTAACTTCACATTAGTATTCATATAAATACAATTAAAGATAGAGCAGAGGAAATAGATTATATAAAAAGCAATAACATAAAATAAGCCCATTTGCCTTTAAGGTTTTTAGGTGACTTATAGACTGAGTCACATTGAATTCATAGGGAAAAATAAAATCCCAGTCTAGGTAAATGACAAATGAGTCTATCTGAATATTTAGTAAAATTAAAATACATCTGAAGCCTAAGGAAATGTCATTGAGTGAAACAACAGAAACTGCCTATGGAATACAGCCCGTCTGACTCTGAAACGGATTTTTAGTAAGCTTTGTCTCATCATTTCAAGAGGAGTTAGATGTATTTAATTGGTTTCCCAAAAGTATTTAATTAAATGTACAAAACGGGGAAGCTGGACAGCATGCACACTTACATCACTGCTCCTTCACAGCGCCCATCAAGGAAAGTTAACTGTCATTGCAGTGGGAGCGTGGATTAATGTATAACTTACTGTAACCTGACATTCCCATCCATCTTCAACTGTCCTGCAAGCATGAGGCATGCTGAATGGAAGATCACTCAGAAATAATGCAACTCACTCATGCCACGAAGAACTTCTTACCCACATAGCATTTGACCAACGCCGCGGGGCTCTTTTGGATTCCAGACGGGGAAAAAATTCAATAAGCAAGAGGGTGACAGAGTGGGAGGCATGAAAATTACAGACCATATTTGATTTTGTGAGCTTTGCCTGGTGTTTCCATTTGGACATTAAGTAATGTTTACTGGAATTGTGTTGACTTTTGCCACCTCACCCTTTGGTATGGCTGCAAAAAATAATTTATAAGAATAAAACCTAGAATTCAAGAGGAATTCATTTATAAAAAAATATTTTTTTTTAATTTATTCATTTATTTTCTTTACTGGTGAGTCTAGGTAGCATGGAATGATAGGCTGGAACTGTTTTGTTCATATTTCGTGCTCAGTTTTTTGTCTTTTTTTAAAGATACTCAAGTTTTTGTAATGTTTTGTTTTTAGATAGCATGGAGTGAGTTGCTGCATCAGGATCTGGTAGCAAACACCACACTGGTGGTGGAAACAGAGTTCTAGGCTCACATTCTACCACTGAGCTTCGAGCCGTGTATGGGACTTGGGCTCCTGATTTTCCTCGGAGGTTTCAGAATCCAAAGGGGCCACCGCATTTCTAGCACCACAGGAAATTCGGTACACAAATGCACCCAACACTGGTTTTGCTGGGCTGGGTCGTTCCCAGGAAGATTCTTGCTTCAGTCAGTTTATTCCACAAGGATTCATTTAATTAAGACTGTGTTGATTACATGTCCTAGGCACAGTGGGCATGACAACAAAAAAAGACAAAAAGCAGAACATAATGGTCCTGCTTTGGAGAAGCCCGGGACTGCTTGGCTTTATGCAATTTGGGGCCCTCTGGCCAGAGACTTCCAGGGGATCCTCTTCAACATATTTGCTTTCTAGATGAGACAACAGAATTCAAGAAATACCAAAGTCCATGCCCAACATCACATGATAAATGTGCTAACACTAGAGAGTAGGCTCCTAAATCTCATCAATTCTCTTCAAGGTACTCTGCAGATAACAGAGTAATAACCAGAGTGGGGCAGGGGAGGAACAGGGAAGCATGGAGAAGCATAAATTACACATCCATGGCCTGCGGAAGAATTCTTAGAGCTGAGAGCTATGTGTCAAGGGGAGACATGACATGAATTGTCCAGGAGAAGATGAAAAATAATTCATAGCACGAGATATCCATAGACTTTAGTACAGGAATGGAGACAAAAGTGACCTATTTAGGAAATGGTAAAGAGACCTATGACTACAGCAAGGTTTTAACCTACAGAGAAGAGATGGGTTGATAATGGAGGGGAAGCCAGCTAAGCGGTACTTGAAAAGTCTTGGAAATTAACAGGACAGGTCTTAATACAATTTAATCAATTGAAATAAAAATAAATAACATTAAGAGCTCTTAAGCTCATAAAATTGACTCCACTTTTGGGAAACCAATTAAATACAGGAATGCTTTTGGGCTAACTTTATTGAATGTAAGTTATGGATAAATGGATGATGACTATTTAGTAAATATGCTGCCCGTCACACATTGAGTGTGTTTGCTTTGTATTTTAAAACTCAGTGGTAAATTTCAAACATTTTCTGGGGCTTATGCATATTCTGTCTGCCAATTTACCATGGTCTGGTCTGCAGGTTGGCATGTTTCTGTTTGTCACATAGCACTCACATAATTAAAATATCATTTAAAAGAAAACATAGGAAATGTTTTGACATTTAAAAATGTTCCGGACAATTCATATACAAAAATGATATTTATTCCTATTGACAATTCTTGACGGATTCAATATGGTCCTAGAGTGGCAGGCAAAATAGAAAACTATTATTTGTGTCTTTTGGAATCATATAGAACAAGGAAAGTTTATAAAGTAAAAATAAATTATAGTGACAGAATACATGTGGGTACTCATTAATTTCATGTTAAAAATAAAGATTAAGAGGTATAGGTTTCAAATATCCTAAACTCAGGAGATGTGTGGATTTTAAAACAAAGAATGTGTATAAATGGAGAAGAAATTCTCTTATATTCAAGTTTCTAAACATGCTAAATCATAGCATAATTCATTTTTCTTAGGCTACATATTAAAGTTAAATGGAAGAACTTGTTCAGAAGTTATTGATAAATATTCCATTTTGTTTGCTTTATTCCTTCATATTATCCAATAGCAGATGATGCCTCTAAAAGACAGAGTGGGGCTACAATGATTCTGCATCAATCTGATCTACAACGTAAAGCTATGGGGTTCCTACTCATGGCAATTCTGGTAAAACAGAGAAATTCTTTTTTTTTCTTTACTTCATAGTTTATTGAAATCCCAAAATTAATATTTCCATTTCTTTCTTTATTTGAGCGGGGAGGGGCAGAGGGAGAGAGAATCTTTCAAGCAGACTCCCCTCTGAGTGTGGAGCTGGTCACGGGGCTTGACCTCACGACCCATGAGATCATGACCTGAGCTGAAACCAAGAGTTGGACGATCGACCGACTGAGCCATCCAGGCACCCCAGTCTTGCCTCTTTTAAAGATAATTGCAGTAAATAGCTAAAACTGGCCAAATGTCTTCTTCCCCCATAGTTTGCTTTAAGAAGATAATTTTCAAAACACAGCTTGTATATTGCCTAACCTAATACAGAACCAGTGATGGACACAACTATACAAGGGGATACTGGATGACTACAGAAAGGCAGATCTGTACTGGAGATTGCCAAAAAAGGAAACAAACAAAGAACAGTGATTCCCTTACATGGTGTACACATGGTATTGCCTAGAGAAAGAGAGTGGACAAAGGCAATTTGAAAGTCAGTTTAATCTGTTTCAACCTACAATTGTGTATCAGTCTTTTTAAATTGTTTTTAGTAAGTGATGGCATAAGAATCACATGAACAATGGACAAAAAAAACATTTTTCTTTGGAACACAGGAGTAATTTTTTTTGTACTTATTAGAGACTCAGATTTGAAAGAGTATGGGGCAAGCAGGATATAGCATTTGAAATGAAAAATCTTGACATGATCCTTGCTGCAGTCCCTTGTAAGTTATATTATATTTGGCTACACAGGAACACAATACTTGGCACTAATAACAAAGTCAACATATACATTTGGTATTTTCATTGTAGGAATGTTCTTTATTGGTTATTAATTTAGCTCTTATCTGTAAAGAAGGGACATGGTGGATCAGCGATTTTTATCTGAAACAATAAATAGCCCCCTCAGAATGTTATCTTTTCCTTCTTAACCACATGCATTTCCTTCTCCTCTAGAACTCTGACCTGATTGATTTCCTATATAAGAATACTTCACCACCTTCTCCCTTCCCCAGTCTTTGAGGCTGTGTATTTCTGAGAAACAAGGGCTTTGCTGATCCTTTTACAAAAAAAAATCAGTCCAGACATTTGTAGCCTCTTCTGGAAACATATTCACACTAACATTTTTTCCCAGAACCTCTGACTGATGTAGACACCTAAACTCTGTACTGCTCACAAGTCTTCTGTTGTGACTTAACTCTTACATCATCTTCGAGAGACTGTGAATTTTATGATTTTTCTCTAGATACAGTTCCCCAGATATTTGTAGAACTTTACTTGATATCAGTTGTGAAATATCTAATGTATTTTCTAAGATTTATTCATTTACTGAGAGAGAGAGAGAATGAGAGAGGGTGAGAGGGAGAGGGAGAGACTCTCAAGCAGACTTCCCACTGACCATGGAGCCTGTCACATGGCATGATCTCACCACCCTGGGTTCATGACCTGAGCTAAAATCGAGAGTCAGACACTCCACTCACTAAGCCACCCAGTCGCCCCTCTAATGTATTTTTTGCTTCCATATTTCACAACAACCACTTTTCTTGCTTATAGACCTCTAGAAACAGGTAATGTGAGGAAAAGGGCAGTGCTTCTAATATATGCATTTGCATTTTATATGCATACATTATGAATATAAATGTATATCTACACACAGAACAGAGAAAGAGAGAGAGAGAAAGTGACAGAGAGAAGAGAATTTGCTAGATTATATCTCTAAATAAGGCCTAAAGCAAAAGTGAATTTTCTCAGATAACTGAAAAGGACATTCAACAAGAGGTTACTTATTTCTGTTGCAGCCTTCCAAATGAGAAACTTCTGAGAGCATGAATATTAAGGCAGCAAGGACATTGGAGCTTCGACCCTGATGTACTTGATGAGCATGATGACAGAGCCAGTTTATTTTTTCCCTGCTAGTTGGAAAAACAGACCCTTTGGATTCAAATTGTCAGTTGAGCCATCTCCTGGTTGTCTAATGTGCTCTGAGATAAAGTCTGAGGCTTTATCATAATTATTAGGAGGTGCTCTGTGAATGTGGCTCTGGGATGAGCAAGTGGAATGACTTACCTATTAAGACAGATGCTGCTGACAAACATGCTCTCCAGTTTAATCCAAGGATTTCCATTAGGTACATGTATCTCCTGAAGAAATTGAGGGCTATATGTGTGTAATGAAGGATAAAAGCACCAAGTGGGAGGCCTTAGTGATGTTCTTAGAGAGGCACAACATTTCATGTGGCATTTAAGTCTTCATTAGATGCACCATTTTTTATACAACCCAATGTTACATTAACACAATCAGCAGTTTGCTAAACGGAGACTCTGTACCCCACACAGGATTCATGCATCCAAACTTACTTATTAATGTCTTCGAAAATGGAATTAAGAGAGCATTTGTGTGCAGATAATATTTGGACTGGGAGAATTTCTTACACAATCACTAAGATATAACATGTCCATGTAATGCACCTAATACTAAATCGTGCAATTGCTTTGTAACACAGTGAAAACTTCTGCTACTCTATTTTTGCTCTATCATGAAATTTCAATTTTTAAATTCAATTTTTATTTTTTTAAATTTTTATTCTTTATTTTTTTTTAAGATTTTATTTATTTATTTGCGAGAGAGACAATGAGAGACAGAGAGCATGAGAGGGAGGAGGGTCAGAGGAAGAAGCAGACTCCCCGCCGAGCAGGGAGCCCGATGCGGGACTCGATCCTGGGACTCCAGGATCATGACCTGAGCCAAAGGCAGTCGCTTAACCAACTGAGCCACCCAGGGGCCCCTAAATTCAATTTTTAATGAGACATTATTTCCAGTTGCTTTATTCTGTAGTTCTTCAACTTTAGCTTGCGAGGATCTTGATTTCCACAATCCACCAATACTTTTCAATATTTTATCAAAAAATGAATTGTGACAGAAGAACAGAGATATAATTATATTCATACTGACAGAGTAATAGTGCCTGATATTTTCAGTGAGGGGGCATGAAGAGTCCTTCTTGTTGACTGTAGCTACTGTTATCACTGAGAAGGCCTATTCTACTATAGAAGCATAAATATAAAACAAACATTCGAACTCCCATTGGGACACTCAAAAATCCTCCATTCTACCGTTGGCATCTCATGCAGTGTTTCCTGGCTGGGCACAAAAGTAGCTTAATCCCAACATACTATACACTCAACTTAGGGGCCCAAAGTCTTGGTGACATTGGTCTATAAGGAAATGCTTTCCCAATGGTGGAATCAATTCATTACATAACAATGAACTTTGAATAACATCATGGAGGATAGAAACCATTGTCAACTTTGCTAATCTTTGCTCTCAGCATTCATATTTTTCTAGAGATCAAGGTAGGGACCCAAATTCCACTCCTTCCCTAGGAATTTAGAGCCAGAATTTTATAAAAGTTGCCATATGTATAAATGGTCAAATTTTACTATTCCTTCTCTGGCATATGGATACTTTTGAAATTTCTATTTGGATTAAATGGGTTAAGGAAATATCTCTCCCTTAAGAGGCACACTTTTTTATTTACAAAGTAAATTGTGTAACTAAATAAATACCTATTTTTTCAGATATTTGAAAATCTAACAATGATGAAAATTTAAGTCAACCCAAGTTACTCTTTCTAAAAATTAAATCCTTTGTAGTTTACAAACTATTTTCAACTCTACCAGTCTCTCAGGACAATTGCCTTTCTGCCCTAAGAACTATTTTGGTTGTTTATTTTTATAATTAAGATAATTGAGAATATAAAATTTGCCCAATTTCTAATTTAAATTATGAAAATGTATTAAGTAAATATTATTTTCCCTTGTTAAAGAAAGATGAAGCCAACCCTCTCAGTTCTTCAGAGAAATGTAGATTAAATTTCCTGTATTTTTTCTTTTTCGTAAACAAAAAAATTCTGTAATATTAAATATTAAGAGCTTCATAACTCAGTATTTCTCTATCATACACTGTTATATAAGTGATTTCATAAGAATTTGGTAATCTTTTAACATTAATATTGAATAATTTTGTTGTTCATGCTTTGAGGTAAAATTACTTCCTTATTTTTCTTTTCTGAGGGTTTCAAGTATGTTATGAATTTTTTCCATCTCTGGATGATTTCACTAAGTTCTTAAGAAAATGCTACAGGAGTGGCTGATCCCATCAGATATAGCTGTTTCAATATTGTTCCTACCTAAATAAATGTTCTCTGTAATATATGTCAGATTTCAGAGCTTATGAATTCACTGTTTCAAATTATACTACTGTTATCATAAAACATACTAATTAAATATGTTTTTATTAGATCTTCAAAATTCAAATTGATTCAGGATATTTGTAACGAATGGTAGAGTTGTTAGTGTAGTAATTAAGAAATATATCATTTTACCTATGTCAGTATCTACCGTGGAGCAAATTCATTATGTATAATTTTTTGGTAAGGTAAATAAATATGGAAAGCAGGAATATGGCAGACATAGTCAGATGCACATGTAGAATTAGAGTAGTATTTCATATTTAGAATTTTTAAAAAGATTTTATTTATTTATTTGAGAGAGAGAGTATGAACAGGAGGAGGGGCAGAGGGAGAGGGAGAAGCAGACTCCCCACTGAGTGGGGACCCTGATGTGGGGCCTGATCCCAGGATTCTGGGATCATAACCTAAGCTGAAGGCAGACACCTAACTGACTGAGCCACCCCTAGAATATTTTTTGTTGAATATGTTAAAATTCTATTTGTCTCACAATTTTATAAAAAATAAAAATGAGTATCAATTAAGCATAATAATAATAATATTTAAAAAGTTATTTTCCATGAAACACTCTACCACAATCATTCTCTAAT
This sequence comes from Mirounga leonina, assembly GCF_011800145.1. Taxonomy (NCBI): domain Eukaryota; kingdom Metazoa; phylum Chordata; class Mammalia; order Carnivora; family Phocidae; genus Mirounga; species Mirounga leonina. Next base: position 8,287,885 of record NW_023270316.1, on the reverse strand, counting down.
AATATCTCATTAATTTGACTTGCTATTTTGATAAACAGAATAACCTATCATTGAGTGAAAAATGGGCCTAAACTACAAGGTAGTCATCCTCTTTCTAGACATTTTGAGCAATTGTCTCCCTTTTTTCTAGACTTTGGCCATTTGAGTAAATTACTAGTAATAGGACACCTATTATGATATACAGTTTTCCTATTGTGTATGAAATCAATTTGATGTGGTGATACCCCCAACTACTCTACCAACCAAATTATCCCAGATATTGAGACTGAAATTTCATGTACCAGATTAATATGCTTAAATTATATGATTTATTAAGTCAATTTTAAATGGAGTCAAAAGTGAAGTAAGAGAGACAGATAAGTTAAGATTCTCAGGGCACAAGTAGGCAGAGAGGCCACACTATTGGACCTGAGTTATATGATAGGGTTTTTCAGTATCCATGGGCCATCTCTCCCATGGTGGTCATGTTAGGAAGACTAGAGCTGACATCTGAGCAAGCGTGCTCAAAGAGTTGGAATAGAAGGAATGTGCCTTGGGCAGATGGTACACACTTGGTCTGTAGGAGAGAGAAGGGTCCAGCCTGGCCAAAGTTGTCCCTTTCTAATTAGCTACTGAAAAGCTATGGGTTTTATCTACATCTTGGGGAGGTATATGTAAAGCCTGAATAAACCATCTGTGATGTATCGAAAGAGCATTGGACCCAAAGATGACAGAGCTGGCTGCCCAGAGGTGACATCCCAGACGAAAGACTTCATCTTTCCATTCTTTTCCATCTTTAAGTAAAAGTCTTATTTATTAGATCTTATTTTCTATTGATTCTAACTAACTTGGCATGTCTTACTGGTTATTTACTATTAATATTTATTATTTCTTATGAATTATGTCAAGGAACTTGCTAACTCATTATACATGCTTAACAGTTCCTATGAGCTTCACCTGTATCTCAAAAACTTATAACTTATGTATTCCTCAGACTTAATGGTTCTTATGAATTTCATCTATTCTGTTTGTTTTCTTATCTTTTATGGCAAAAGAGACAATTTTCAAATAAATCAGCAAACGTGTCATTGCTTGCTAAATATATCTTTCAGAGTTAAAGAATGGATATCTATCATCTATCTATCATCTATCAATCATCTATCTATCATCTGTCATCTATCTACTTATCTAAACTATTGAGTTTCTGTGTTAATTGGGGGAATTTAAAAACTATTTGTTAAAAAGGGACAAGAGAAGAGTAGGACTGCAGGTTGTTAACAGATGGCAGAGAGAATGAGATAAACCCTCATGAGTCATATACTTTTTCTTCTAGCTCAATATCTGGCACTTAATATGCACTGAATAAATACTGGTTGAACAAATAAGATTGAATTTGTGAAGCAAAAGATTAGATTGGAAGGGTTTTCCTAAATTTTTAAAAAGATTTATTTATTTATTTATTTATTTATTTATTTGAGAGAGAGAGCATAAGCAGGGGAGGGGCAGAGGGAGAAGGAGAAGTAGGCTTCCTGCTGAGTAGGGAGCCCAATGCGGGGCTCGATCCCAGGACCCTGAGATCATGACCTGAGCCGAAGGCAGTCACTTAACCAACTAAGCCAACCAGGTGCCCAGGTTTTCCTAATTTATCTAAGTAAGTTTTATTTCATGGCTGGGGAATACTATCCCAGTTCTTATAGAAAAGGTACAGAGGTCATTATTGAGCTTTAGTTCTTATTTCTTTGGCAATCATGGATAATGTGTTATAATATTCACAAAAGAAAGATAAAATCACATATACCATAGCTGAGTGTGTTCATTAGTAATTTAACCAAAAAATCTAGAACAGATTAAAGTAATTGTTTTTGAGGGCTTAGAAACAAAGAGTAATATTCTTGAGGCTGCACTGTTTAATGGAAACCAATTTATGCCCCTTTGAGAGCCTCTCCTGACTGCTAGAGTGGGAACGTCAGGAGGTGAGTGGGAGCAGTAGACACAACCTGCTCAGGTTTCAGTAAGTTATCTGATTTAAGGTTCTCTGATATTCTTGTGGGCAAGAAGGAAAAACATGGACTAAGTTATCCAATCCATACTGAACACAGAATTCTATAGTGAACTAGATTACAGTACACTTTGGTTGATTTGCTACATAGAACAGACATTCACAAAAAAATGTTGAGAAGAAGCAATCTTTGGGGATATCAAAAGCCAACAATTTTATTAAGTTACATGAATAGGACAGAGGATATGTATTATGTATCACATTTACAGTGGGCATCAACTCAATGAGTTAGGGGACAAGTTGCCCAGGCCAAATGACAACAAAATGTTCACAGCCTGTCATTCTGTTAGAGGAAGGACTTTGAAATGTGTGAATGATTTTGGGGAAGAACACCAGGAAGGTTAGAGCACATGTTCTTCCAACTGCTAAAGTGAACAAGAGGGAAGAGCAGATACTGTGACACTGTCTTTAACACTGGTCTTGCTTTTTATCCTCCATGCCAATTTCTGTCTTTCCATTTGTTTATTCAAACCTTTTACATTTATAGTGATTATAGGGATCAATAACTACCATTTTTGTAACTGTTTTGAATTCATTGCATTTGTTCATTGTTTCCCCCCCTCTCCCTGCCCTTCTGGTTTTCATTGACTATTTTATAAGATTTCACTCAATCTCTCCTTTTAGCATGTAATTTATGCTTCTTTGAAAGCATGTTTAGTGGTGTCCCCAGAATTTACAACACAGATTTTTAAATCATCTAAGTCCACTTTGAAATAACATTACTTCATCTATAGTGTGTGTATGTTATAATAGGCATATTCCCATTCCTCCCTCTGACATTATTCATTACATTTACCCATCAACTATACACATCAAGATACATTGTCACTATTTTTGTTTTACATAAGAATTATCTAGTAAATAAATTAAAATATAAAAAAATAAGGGACTTTATTTTGTCTTCATTTATTCCTTGTCTTACATTCTTCTTTATGCAGATCCAAGTTTCTGACCCATAACATTTTCTCCTACCTGAAGAAACTTCGGGGCACCTGGGTGGCTCAGTTCGTTAAATGTCTGCCTTCGGCTCAGGTCATGATCCCAGGGTCCTGTGATCGAGCCCTGCATCAGGCTCCCTGCTCCGCGGGAAGCCTGCTTCTCCCTCTTCCATTCCCCCTGCTTGTGTTCCCTCTCTCACTGTGTCTCTCTGTGTCAAATAAATAAATAAAATCTTTAAAAAAAAAAAAACTTCAACATTTCTTGCTCACAATAATCCCCTCAGTTTTTGTTTGTTTGAGAAAGTCTGTATTTTCCTTTACTTTGGAAGGATACTTTCACTGGATATAGCATTCTAGATTTTTTTTTTTCTTTCAACACTCCTTGCTTACTTGTTTTCTAAAGAGAAATCCACTATAATTGCTATTCTTATTTCTCTATAGGGGAGGTTTTTTTTCCCCCTCTCTCTCTAATTTCCTTTAACAGTCTCTCTTTGTCTTTGGTTTTCTGCAGCCTCAATATGATATATGTAAGTATAGAATTTTTTATATTTATACTTCTTGGTGTTCTCTGAACCTCCTGGATCTGATATTTGGTGTGTGTCATTAATTTTGGCAAGTTCTTAGCCATTATGACTTCAGTTATTTCTTCTACTTTATCCTCTCTTTCTTCCCTGTGGGTATTTCAGTTATACATATGTTATAAATTTATTTTAGCTTGGGAAGTTTTTATTGACTTATTTTCAAGTTTACTGCTTCTTTCCTTAGCCATGCTGAGTCTTCTGATGATCTGGTTCAAGGCATTCTTTATTTCTGTTACACTGGTTTTTTGTTGTTGTTGTTGTTTGGTTTGGTTTTAATTTTTAGCATTTCCTTTTGCTTCTTTCTTAGAGTTTACATTTCTCTGCTTACATTATGCATTTGGTCTTTCATGTTGTCTGCTCTTATCATTAGAGCCCTTGACATGCTTATTATTGTTATTTTAAATTCTCTGGCTGATACTTTCAACATCTGAATCATAACCTGACTCCCATTTTAATGACTGCCTTGTCTTTTCCACACTGTTATGTATGTATGTACACATGTATGAAGGTGTGTATTTATTTATTTATTTGGTCATTTGGCATGTCTTGAAATTTTTTTGAAAGCCAGCCATATTATTTTGGATAATAGATATTGAAGTAAACAGACATTTTGTGTGAGGATTTACGTTAATGCAGCTATGAGTTGAGCTGTGTTCAATGCTTGGTGTAGCCTAGTACCAGAGGCTTCAGATTCCTCTTGTGCCCTCGTTTTGGTGACCCTCAATGTTTTCATTCTTTTCCCATGTACTGCTCTTCAGACAGAGAGTGCTTCTTGTAGCTCTTTCAGCTGTGCCTTTTGTTATTAATCTAGAACCTTGCTAGTGTGGTGGAGGATGTGAGCCAAGAAGCATTCTATAGTCTTCTGATTAAGTCTATTTTTTGTGGGGCTGTGTCTTACAACTCCAGTTTTTACACACGTTTCTGTTTCTCTTCCATTGGTATAGCTTTCCCTCCTTATCCTTTCCCTCCTTGTAGCATTCTCGATTTATTTCTGTGAAGCCTTGCCCCCTCTTGACTATGGTTTTTATTTCTTAAAATCATCCCTCTTACTTTGTACAGGAATGCTGGAGGGGGCTGGAGAGGCGATAAATTCCCTTTCTCTGGCTGAGATAAGATTTCAGAAGTGTGTTCTGGTGAAGTCCTTTATCCTGGAGAATAGGTCTTTGTTATGGCAAAGTCTCTGGTCTTATTATGATGACCCTTCCTTTTTCTTTTTTTTTAAGATTTTTATTTATTTATTTGACAGAGAGAGACCCAGCAAGAGAGGGAACACAAGCAGGGGGAGTGGGAGAGGGAGAAGCAGGCTTCCTGCTGAGCAGGGAGCCCGATGCGGGGCTCAATCCCAGGACCCTGGGATCATGACCTGAGCCGAAGGCAGACACTTAACTACTGAGCCACCCAGGCGCCCCGACCCTTCCCTTTCTTTGGCAGAGTCAGAAAAGAATCTTTCTTGGATTTTTACTATGAGAAACTGATGGAGTCCTTCAGGTAAAGAAAGTGTAGTGCCCCCTAAGACTGCAGCCCCAAGATTTTCTCTCTAAGGCTAATTCACACTCAGCCTCCAGTAATTTGTTAAAATTACCATTTAAGTGTTCTTGGTAGTTCTGGGACATATGTATCATTAGTGATGTATACATTATCATTAATAATGATAATAATGATTATCATATAATTATCCATATATGGCCCAGAGTTTATTGTCTATGGCTTCCGCTCCAGGTAAGCAGATCTTGGTTGTTGTACCTCTCAACAAGAAGTATTGATTATTTTGGAGTGAAATCTTGAGAAATAAGTGGAATTGTTCATTGCAGCCAAAGTGTCTTTGACTAAATTAAACACCCCTTAAGTGCTGGAATACCCATTATTCATCCTTATATCACCCAAAGCACTCCATAATGGGTCTCAAGCTTAATAAGCTTTTTTTTTTTTAAGATTTTATTTATTTATTTGAGACAGAGAGAATGAGAGAGAGAGAGTACATGAGAGGGGGGAGGGTCAGAGGGAGAAGCAAGCTCCCTGCTGAGCAGGGAGCCCGATGCGGGACTCGATCCAGGGACTCCAGGATCATGACCTGAGCTGAAGGCAGTCGCTTAACCAACTGAGCCACCCAGGCGCCCCGCTTAATAAGCTTTTAATACATATTTGATAGATTTGCTTATTGAAATCAGTCATTGAAGATAACAGGATTCCTGTTTAAAGGGGGCCTGTAGTGGTCACACAGGCAACTTGAATAATATTAATATAATCTTCCTGTGATACCTTACTGCTGTGGAACTCTTTCACAACCCTTAGATTGATTTGCTCCTGCAAACCTCAGTGTGAGGTGGGCAAGGACTATAAGTTTCAGTTAATCAATGAACTAGGTTGAAATTTTACTAAGGTAAAAACTGAATATTATTAAATTTTGTTAAGACTGAATTGCCCATTTTAACACAATATTACTTAGGAGAACTTAAGATAAAAATATCAACATTATTTCCATTAAACTCAATGCTTGACACACACACACAAACATTCACAATTATGTGTGATTAAACACAAGTGCCTTATGTCATCTTAATTTATCTCTATCATTTTACCTCTATGATTAACTATTGCCTTATACATATTTGAAAGTGAGAATACATCTAACAAAACAATATTGTCTACTTATAATTTAATGAGTGCAGAGGCAATCTCTCATAGCCATAGTTAAAGCATATTTTTATGAAAGAAGCTTACATGAATACTCACAGAAGATAAACTGAAACATATAATAGATCCTTACTTTCTGTCTAGAGGCTATCAACACTCTAAAGATCAGATTTAGAATGGATTAGCAGGTGTGATTACAGGAAATATTACATAATTCAGGACATAGTCATGTGAACTTTAAGACATTTTACAGAAATTCTACGATGCCTCCCTATTTTCTTTTACATTCTAACGGTCTTTTTAAAGTAATCTCCAATATCTGCTATATGAAATGGCCAAAATTTTTTAAAAGATCCAAAACAAAAACACATTCTGCTTTATTTTTTCTATGCTGTGCAATTTGTAAGCAGTATTTTTGTAAGTGTTACATCAATACTCTTTACATTTTGCAATTTAGCTTAGTCGTGGGCATTATAAGGGCAAGCAGAAGTATCAAGAGCTTGTTGGTGTTTGTTTGATCCAAGATCAGTATGTAACTCCCTTCAAAATTGGAGAAATCCACAGATTTCTTGTACTCTAGGTGTATATTTACATCTTAATCATAAGATAGAATATGTTAATTATATTTCGATGTTTCTTCCTCAGTTTCTCTAGTTAAAATGGCAAATAATAATAATAATAAATCTGTAATGAAGTTCAAATTCAGCTTATGCATTAAAAATGAATCCAAAATCTCATGGTATTTGCATTTTGAAAAACAAAATAAAAAGACAAAAGAACACAGCCACTCCCAAATTCTTTCTTATTATAAAATTTGGTTTTACACTGATGACCTCAAGCAGTATATTCCACAAACTGGTTTATGATGATTTAGATTTTATATTGAACTTGAAGTACACTCGATCGGAAACTCAAGGGCAAAGGTGACATTAACAACCTACACCACCAGGGCATTCTAGTTACACAAATGCTTTCTTCTTTTATGTGATGGAATGATGTGTCTAAGTTAACTAAATTTTATTTTGGTCAGACAGGTTTCCTTATGTTCCTTTTTAATGTAATGTTCATTGATAGATGAAGGTTACTCCACAGATTATTTTTCTTCCCCACTATTATGATTTTACAGAAACACATCATCCTCAGTGTGTATAGGTTTGGGCATACTCCCAACTATTCCGTCCCAAGAACAGCTTCATCTTTAAAGTGAAAATTTTATTGGTAAGGTTATCCAACTGATATAAGAGGAGGAGCGCACATCATGAAATCAAAACAGTTTTCAGGCGTACATAGGCTGCGTTCCCTTTGCTTTATTTGAGATGTTTTAAAAGTTTTAAATAAGGGAAAGGATAACATTCCTATTTATTAATTCAATTTATTGATGACAGTGTATTTTGGCCAACTTACATTAAGTCCTTCAACATGAAAGATTGATGTAGATGAAAGAAGATGATGATGGTGATGATGATGATCATGGTGGTGGTGGTGATGATGGTGATGAGTGTTCATGTTTACATTATTCATCACCTATAAAATCCAGAGCAGCAGGCATTAGGAACTGACCATGCTCTTCTTTTGTATTTTTTACTTTAAACCTCCTTAGCAGAGATCTGGCATTGACTTTCAGATGAATTGCTGTCATACCCAGTGTCTTGAGGGAGGTTTAGGAGAAGAAGAGAATACATTTCCCCTCAACATGACTTGAAATTATTTCAGAACCCTTCAAAACAATGGTTCGAAATCCCAAACTTCTGTTGTATTATGTTTAACCTTGAAAGTGGAAAGAAAATAACATGCTCAAGATGACCTAAAAGCCTTTCCCATGCTGGGGCCCAAGCACACACCCTGTGAGTGTGTGTTTCCTCAGCTGCAGATGGTGGCATCCCTCGCCCTTCATCAGCATCAGGTCCGTTCAACACACATTTTCACGTGGAGCACTGACAGCAGCCTCAGAGAGGAAATAGAAAGCCCAAATATTTTTACAGCAAAGATTGTATTTTTTTGGAAATATAAGTTGTCTAATATGTTATTTCAATAAATGGAATTTTAAAATAATGATTCTTTATATGCAGGGTAAAAATAGCTTATATTATCTCTGAGGAGAAATTTGGGGTGTAATTTAGAAATAAAATTGAAGACTATGAATAATTCCAAAGTCAGAGCAGATTTATTCTGCATGTTTAACTATGTAAAAAATAGCTCACAAAATCACTGGAATATGCACATTCCCTCACAGTTGCATGATGTCTAAAATTCCCATTTAACAATCTCGGGATGAAATTCTCCTTACAAAATATTTAACAAAAATATTTATTTATGTTTTTATTGATGGATACTAATAAAGTAATACTGAATATACAAATGTGTAGATAGGTAGGTATGATACATTTACATATTTATTTGTAAATGCAGCTTATTTATAATGTGTCATATTAAATATATGTATTTTATACATTATAGCTGCATTTAATGTAAATATAAAAATATGTTTTATTATTGCTATTTCCTAGCATGGTTTTGGAACATGAAAGGAGTAAATGTAGTAAGTCCACAAGACTTAAAACATTTTAGTCAAATTATGGATTTTCATATTTGATCCCAGAACTACTGTTATAAATGTATCAGGAATAATCAGGAGTTAGAAAAATGATAAAATATTGGTTATGGAGGAGTATCCTGATTTCTAAAAAGGGAGACAACAATACTTTAAGAAATAATATTTATATAGCAGAAGCCATTAAGCATAAATCAAGATAAACTAAAATCTTTTTGATATAGTTTGAGAATAGAGCGATTGTGTACCAAAAAGAATTTTACAATTTCCTTACAGACAGGAGGGACAAATGTGGACCTGGCAGTGATGTAGTCAGATAAAGTTACTGCTGGTTGAAAAACTAAATAAATAGAATCAGTCATTCGGAAAATGGAAAAAAAAAAAAGGAATGCACAATTTTAAATAAACAAGTGATACAAATACAACGGGGTTTTAGTTTATATTTTGTAATAAATATTAGAGAAAGAAGTAAGTCAACATTAATGAGATATAATTTTAGGAAGGTTAATGTAAATTTTTGCAGTGAAATTACCATAGTAGGCCTAATAATGGCCCCTCTCCAAAAGATGTCCAAGTCAAAATCCCTGGAAGCTGGGTTCATAATACTTTACATGGAAAAGGGACTTTGTAGCTATAATGAATCATTTTAAAATGGGGAGATTATCTTGCATTACCTGGGTGGGTCCAAAGTAATCTCAAGAGGGAGGTGGGAAAGTCAGAGTTATAGAGAGGAAGGTTTGAGGATAGGAACAGAAATCATGCAAAACTGTGGAAACAGTGACTGATTGGATCTGAATGGATACATTCTCAGATAACTCTCAGTTTTATGGCTCGGATAACTGGTAAGCAGATAGAATTGAACTTAGGAACAATTTAGATGAGGAATAATATAATGAATTCATGTTCTGAGGGAATATGATTAGTCTAGTTTTTGACATAATACATTGTCGATCTCCACTGGATATCCAAATGAAAATGTTTGATGACCATGCATCTGAATTTTTGTGAATCTAGCACAGTCATGGCTGGGGATTTGACATAATAAAAACAAGAGAGAGGATATAATTGCCTAAATCAAGATATGTTGGGAGAAGGAGAACAGAAGGAAGAGGCAATGCAACCAAAGAATCCCAACATTCACTGTGAGGAAATTAAAGGAAACCAGAGAGGTAGAACATTTCAGAAAAGAGAAATGTCATGATAATGAAAAGTTTTGGCAAACAAAAATAAAAACAAAAGAAATGAAAGGTTTGGAGACTTTGATTATGTAAAAAATAGTAAAAAACGCCAAATGTTTTCAGTAAGATATAATTTATAGATGCTGATGATTTTGCATGTGATGGTTTCAGTGGCTTAGTGTGAGTGGAAGTCCTAAAGCACTGGTCTGGACAATGACTCAGAACCGAGGGAATACTTCTAGTGAGTGTAATTGATTCTGTCAAAAGCCGTGGCTGAGTATGAAACAGATACTGGTAGTAAGAAGCAGGATCAAGGGAGGTTCCCCCTTTTTTCTTTCTATCATGGGGAAGACTTAAATGGACTAATGTAAAATAATCTATAGGAAAGGAAATTTAAAAATAGGAAGAAAAGTAAATTCTGCTGAAGAGAAGTAAATGTAGACGTGGACAGATTAATATTGATGGGAATGAGGAGACTTTATCATCAGAAAACCAAGAGAAGGTGGAGGGGCAGTTGTTTCGGGGTGGGGGGATGGTCAGAAGTGGAGACAGTTGCTCCCTAAGTTCCTCAATTCTCTCTATAAAGGGGGAAGGCAGATCATCTATGTAGATAAGAGCTGTTAGAAAAACATGGGCAGTCACTGAGGAGAGTGGGAATTTAACTAGAAAAAAGACAAACAAAAGGATTGTCAGAAGACAAGTGTGTCTTATGAGGTTGGAGTTAAAAATGTAGTGATGGAGCTATGGGAAGCACCTGATGATTTGACTATGAAAGAGAGAAAAAGGAAATTATAGGATTGGTTCTGGGGAACAGTTTGGTAGAATGGGTCTATCAGGATTGGATTTAACAGCACACAACAGGTGAATGCCAAGTAACCGTGACCAAACCATTAGGAGTGAGAGGACTAGGTAATCAGAAGATTCTGACTGGAACTGTCATGCTAACAACGGTCCCAGGAGACTCAGCTTCACACTGTCTGGAAGAGGCTTCTCCTCAGTGGCTGCATCTTCTCCTGGGTTCTGGGAAATGTCGTCTGTGAAAAATCTACATTTTCAAATTGACAAGAAGTGCAAACACGTGAGGTGGCTGCCAGAAAGATGAAAGCTATTTTAGCCTGCACCAATAGGGATTAAATCTATGAAAAGGAAAATGCCAGCATTCTCGGACTTAGCAAGGCCACATCAGAATGTTGTAATCATTTCTAGACACTGCATTTTGAAATGGGATGCTGGTTGCTCAGGACATATCCAAATAAGAGTGGCAGTAATGAGGGGGGGTCTGGAAAGAAAACGCTAGAACTATTGAGTACAGAAAAGAGAAACGTGATTAGTTACTTTTAGATATTGAACTGATAACACATAAGCTTGATTATTTTCCCAATAGTTCTGAAGGAAAGATTCAGAACCAATGGATGGAAATTATGTTGATTCAGATTTAAGCTTAAAGATTAAACTTTGTAGCAATAGTACAGCTCCCATGTTGAATGGGTTCATTTATGAGGTTGTGAGCTTGTTAGTACAGGGATATTTCAAGCAGAGGTCTATGAATATCAGTTGGTTCTGTAGGTACCTCAGGAAAAACTCCTGAAATAGATAGGAAGTTACATTAGATAGAATTCCTATGAAAGCATTTTCTATCTCTCTCCAAGACCTTAAGAGATACCATTATTCTCCACAAAAGCCTTTTAGAATTAATTGTATATACTAACGTCTCCATATATGTGCTACTGAAATATTACAGACTGAGCATTTGAAGAGGTGAGTTCTAGTGCTGATTTTTATTTAAGAAACTAAATCTTTGAGTAAATTATTTTGAACTTTCTGCATCTTTTTTCTACTATTCACTCTTCTAGAACATGATGCTCTTGGTAAAGAATATTAATATATTAGAAGATCTCTGCCACTCCTATGAATCCGTAGCAGTTTAACAAAAACAACCATTCTAACAAGTTGCTTCTTTACCCAGTGTTGGAATAATTTAATATCAAAACAAAACTATAAATATATATGCAAACACACACGTGCATACATATAACTTGTCTTCCTGTTTCTTTCTTTGGACAATTAAGATCTCAAGGATAAAAGAGGTGTCATTCATATTTTCTCCTCTAATAGAGCTTACCACAATATCTCACATATAGAAGATCTTAAATGAATTATTTTCCACGTAATGAGACTGATGCCATATCAGGTGGGATATTTAGTAAAATAAATTCAGTTAAAGAACAGATCAGATTTTATTTGGGTTGGGGCAGAAAGAAGAAAATCTTAATGGCATACAGACTTATATAAGAATAAAATGGTTTCTATAAAGATAATTTTAGTGAGCTAGTTGGCCACACGAGCTCACGCGCATCTATGGTGGAATACATTTCGCTAGCTACTCTTAGGTCAAACGGTACCCAGTGTTCACAGTGGGTTCCTGTCTTGTGTTTCACTCGGCTATGTTTTTCTTCTTCATAGTTACGGAGGATAGAGTTGAATATTAGAATGAGCACTGCGTTTAGAATGAGATAATCATAGATTCCATCCTGGATTTCTTATTACCAAATATGCAATTTTAAACAAAGCAATGCAATGTTACAAAGCTTGGCTTTCTTTTCTAGCCAGTGACCACTATGGTATACCCCTCCTAGAATCGTCCTTAGAAAAATGAGACAGTACATGTGAAACCATTCAGTCCAGTGTCTGGCACATGGTATGTACTCCATTACTGTCACTTGTGGACAATGGTAGAAATAATGAACTTTAACTCACACATTTTAAGGTTCAGGGTATGACCCTCAGGCCCCTGCCTTTAGACAGAGCCCAGGACTTGTGGAAATGGCTTGAGGTATGGGTGGATTTTAGAACATAAACCAGTGCTTAAAAATTTATGATGTCTTTCCTTTCTTCCTGTAATATATTTGAATGTTTTTCTAGTTTTATTGAACAATTTGCTCTGATTTTGCATTATAGATTCTATTTTCCCTCGAGGCCACTAACTGAGAGAAATGTTATGAATACTTTATAGTCAATTTGTCCTTTTCTTTTCAGTACCTTAATGGATTTTTTCTATCAATGGTGAGTTTATCTATTCTAGCAGTTATTTAAGCATTTTCTTGTGATTTTTTTCCAAATTCACTTGAATTATCAATGGCAATTTTGCTTAGAGTATATGCAATTTTCATTTCCTAATATATATCTAAAATGAAGTCTTTTTGTTGAATCACAGATCTGTACCTCTGAAACAAATAATGCAATATATATTAAGAAAAAAAAAAGAAGAAGAGAGCAGGAGGGGAAGAATGAAGGGGGGAAATCGGAGGGGGAGACGAACCATGAGAGACAATGGACTCTGAGAAACAAACTGAAGGTTCTAGAGGGGAGGGGGGTGGGGGGATGGGTTAGCCTGGTGATGGGCATTAAAGAGGGCACGTATTGCATGGAGCACTGGGTGTTATACACAAACAATGAATCATGGAACACTGCATCAAAAACTAATGATGTAATGTATGGTGATTAACATAACAATAAAAATTAAATATAAAAAAAGAAAAAAATGAAGTCTTTTGAGAAATTTGGTCATTTCTGATCTCCCAAAACAACATTTTTCTATTTGGATTATGATGTTAAATGTCATTGTCATTTACTTGCATGATATATCATGCTTTGCACAATTCATTCTCAAAATGTTCACAGTGTGATTTTCCTTAAAGCTGCTGTTGTAGTTTTCACAGATCTATTTTACGCTTCAGGATGCTACATAGCCTCTCCTTACCCTTAATTGGTGAAGATGCTTTGGGAACCTTGCTGGTTTCCACTTTATTAAGCAACAAAGTGAACAGAAGGGAAATCTGACCTGTGTCTCCTTCAGGGAAAATGACATTTCTGATACTTGGAGAAATGGATTGTTCTCCTTTATGGACTAAATGTTCCAAGTAGTTCTTCTATCAGGAATAAAAACATATTTCTATCAAAATTTTCACATAGACCAATTCTGTATGCACAAGATACAAAATTTGCTTTGCAAATTTGCTTTGCAAAGGTTTGCAAAATTAAACAATTCATCTAAAGATTTAATAATATGCAAATGAGAGTTGTTCAAATGATCACTTGCTCACACATCAAGCCACCGATTAGATTACATATTAAACCACAGCTTCTTATCTCCATATTTCTGAAAGACTCTACTTTTCTACATAGTATAGGATTTATGAAATAGCTTATTTCTCAATGGTTGATACATTTGATTCAGATTAGATTTCATGCATATGAAATAATCTCAACTGTGCAATAAACTAACATTTTAAAGTTCATAGTTTTTGAACTCTTATCTTTATTGAATTTGATGCCTAATGGTTCCTATTCCATAGAACAAATACCTTTCCTATGTAGCTGTATAAAATAAGGATGGAATTTACAATTCAAATTTGAATACATTTCTCTATTTTAAAGGTAAGTGCTAATCGATCCTGTAACAAATCTCTTTAGAGTTTTCCAAATATCATGCATTAATCTGCTCAAATTATCTTCTTCCTGTCTACCTACGGTAGCTGAGAGCCTACCTGATTATATTAAATTAATTTAAAACTCTGTTCATTTTCTACATAATTATTTCTATAAACATTTCTTAATCTACATTCAGAAGTTGAGGGAGGAATATGATTTTCATATGCTTGATTTCCTGCATTTGATTTGGAAAGAAACAATGAAATTCATTCTTCACTGATTTCTCAAAGATGTTGTTCCAGCTGGGATTATTTCAGAAGAGGACTGTGTTTTCAAGGAAGTATCAGGAGGACTGCCGTTAGACGCTGCTATTCAAACAGATTTGGTAGCCGTGGTCAGCTGATGTTGAACAGCCATATGAAAGTAAAATGAGGAAGTAGTAACACATACCTCACTAGGTTTTCCTGATAGTTAAATAAGAAAACGAGTATGGAACTCCTATGTACTCAAGAATGCAATATTGGACAGCTACATCATTGCTCTGTAAACTGCTTGTATAGATTAGAAGAGATTAATATTTAAATCTTTAGTGAACTTGAGGAATCTGACCTGGCCAAAGGAAGCCAGTGAAACCCATTAAGTAAAAAGAACCAGCACATTGCATAAAATGCGGAAAGGTATCGTGGTGGGCTGAACGATGGCTGAAGATGTCCAGACGCTCATCCCCCGAAACTGTGAACATATGACCTTGCAGGGCAAAGGGATTTTGCGGATGTGAGGATTTTAAATTCAGGATCTTGAAATCATCTTATCCTGGATTCTCCAGATGGATCTGATACAATCACAAGGGTCCTTATATGGGGATGACAGAATGATCAGTTAGTGATAGGAGAGGGGATGATGCTGGGAGTTAAGTCAGAGCGGTGTGAGGAAGGGGTCATGCAGCAAGGAACTCAATGACCTCCGGAAGCAGAGAAAGAAAGCGAGCCACTCTCCCCTCAGAGCCTCCAGCAGGAACGGGCTCTGCTGACACCCTGATTTTAGCCCAATCAAAACTGATTTTGGACTTCCATCTGTCAGAATTGTACGATAGTAAATCTGTGTTCTTGTAAGCCACTAAGTTTGTGGTAATTTGTTATAGTAATAACAAAATGATTGCAGCTCTTTAAAAATACCTTCTCACTACAGTGGGTGAGGATTAAGACCAGTTCTTTAAAAAGAGATATGACAAAATTACTTTCTGCACTCGGTGATTTCATGTCAACTACAGGCTTCACACACACACAAATATGCACACGCACGCCCAGTTAGGAATCCAGGTGCCTCTGGCTCTCCTCTGGTTTATAGATCTGCAAACTGTGCTTGCAGGCCAGAGCTGCACCACCAAAGGCTTTGTAAACAACGAGCTAAGAGTGTGTTTGGATCTATTTGATTATCAGGAACTCCGATTCTGAACCCCAGCTAAATGAAATGTCATCCCCCTTAAAAACAAGTCTGCTCTTCTCATTACTGGACTTGTTTTACAAAAAATCTTACTCAATTTAAATTTCCTCAAAAAAATGTGAAACTTTGTTTTTGTCTCTTATTCGAGAGGTACCTACATAATACCATTGATTTTGCTCGTTGGCCTGGGAAGACTCATGGCTCTTAGAGAAACAGTTTGCTTGACTCCTGATTCAATGAACAATGGACCACATTAGGGCATCTATTCCCAGGAGCATCTACAACATGTATTTTTCCTTTTTCCTTGTTTTAGCATATGGTGGTACCACATGCAATTCTCAAAGGTGCATTCATAGACAAACCCAGTAAAGTGATAACAACCAGTATTCTAAGAAAGCGTGATAAAATTTTCCTGGGGTTACTGAAACAAGAAATCCTGTTGGAAAGCTTGCCTTCAGAAGGGTTTTAGAGAATGAAGTTCTGTACGTGGTAAATAATGAGTTTAGAATCAGTGGTGAGCAATGAGGGAGGCAATTTTGGACACAAATGAATTTGAACTTTATACTTTTCCTTATAACACACAGCTGAAGTGTGCATATTTCAGGGATCATTTTCAGTTAGAAGGTTTCTCATTTTCAGACTTTGGGTGATAGAGGAACAATGCTACAAACCTTCCACCAATCTAAATTCCTTTTTAATGCTTTTTCATAGGGCTGTCTTCAAATTAACTACATACTGGGTAATGCTGGCTGAGGATGGAATCCCAGAGGTAGAAAGAAGAGCCTTTGAAATTGATCTCTTTTTTAAAAATATTCAGTGAGTACCCAGGAAAGTTCTAAGAGTTACTGGTAGGAAATTAAATATTGAGCGATCTCTGTCTGCATGTCATCAGCCATCTTGTCCGAGCCAAGATCATTGAACTAGTGATATTTTACAGAAATAGACCATGTTCTTAGGGGCTCAGCAATATCCTCTATACACATTAAGCCACAGAATGTAATATTTTAAGAAGTGTTTATCAAAAATTAAACATAGTCATTGGAGAGCTGGGGCCAATTGATCGCTTTAAAAACTGAAGATCACTATCCCTTGGTAAATTTTCAAAAAGATTTTATTTATTTATTTGTTTTGGAGAGAGATAAAAAGGAGAGAGAGAGAGAGCGCCAGTAGGGGAGGGGCACAGGGAGAGAGAATCTGAAGCAGATTCCGTGCTCAGTGTGGAGCCTGTTGTGGGGCTCAATGCGGAGTTCATTTTGGGACTCCATCCCACGATGGGGAGATCATGACCTGAGCCAAAATTAATAGTCAGACACTTAATGGACTGAGCCACTCAGGTGCCCCACTTGGTAACTTTTCAGTACAGTCTACAGATACTCCACCTTGTTGCTTGTTCCCTTTTTTTTTCTAGACCAGCCTTGTGCAACTGTGGCTCTTGAGCACATGAAATGTAGCTAATCTAAATTGAGATGAGCTGAAAATGAAAAATATACACCAGAGTTCAGACTTAGCATAAAAAAGGAATGAAAGCACTTCATGCTCTATTTTATATTGACCAATATATATGTGCCCAATACCAGTCATAGTGCAAGGAGTTAGGGCTGAGAGAATGACAAAGAGAGATGATCTCAGTCCTTCTAGAGCCTATTGTCCAGAGTGGTAAACAAGTAAATGTGCCAATGGCAATTTTAGAGGAACTCTAAGTAGCTTTAAGATACGTCCCATGGAGCATAGAGTGTCAAGGTAGCTTTCAGGCCAGAAACCATAGGCATGGTGTTAGGCAGGTGTAGGGTCTCCAGCTTGGAAGGGTCTTGCAAAGTGCGCTATGGCAGTAGACTTATTCATCAGGAGTGTAGACCAAGTAACAAATAACCGAAGACGTGCCTATGTTTGTCATTTAGAATTCTCCTTTAGTGAAAACATGAAGAAGAGATTGTCAAGAAATCACACTGGAAAGAAGGAAATTGGGGTACTTTTCAGCACTTCAGACTAAAGGAGCCAAAGGCTGGATTCAGACAGCTGTAGAGGCACTGCTGTCAATCATCTCTATCCTCAAGCAGCTTCATTTCCCACTCATTTGTTCTAAATTTTTGTCTGCTCCAACCAAACCCAACTAATCTCTGAGCCCACACTGTTCATCTAATGAGCTAGTCTTCCCAGCTAATTGGCTTTGCTCATCTTGTTTCTCCTTCCTATAAAATACTTTGCACTAATTCTACTTGTCAGGATTCTACAAATGTGTTAGAACAGAATTCAGATGATATTTCAGCCATGATATACACTCTGATCTCCAAAGGGAGGGGGTTGCTTCCTTCTGGGAACCGCCCTTGCCGTTTGTACCTCCCTTACTGCACGTAGCACATTCCGGTGTACCTATCACTACCAGACACACCTGTCCTACTTATTTCCCCTCAACCTAAAGAATGAGCAGCGCAGATTTCATTGTGTGTTGGTATCTACCCCAGCACAAATAATATAATGATAACATATACAGGGGCTTTGCTAACACCTTTAAATTAATTAATTAATAAGTACTTTGAAAGTGCATTGTTTGGATAAAAATAACAGATCATAAAATTCAGCAAATTATTCACTACCTGTTAACTTCTGAAAGACCTTTAGAATAATGACAACTATATGTCTGTAGTATCCAGAAATCTGAAGCACATTATGCCAATGTTTTAATAGATGTCTATAAGGAGAACTTTCGAACATTAAAAATAACATAATTTTCTAAGTTTTCTTTTCTGGTCATTGGAAGTTCAGCATAAAAGCCACTTGGGGAATGACAGAGAGCAAGCTCCTGCCAGTTGGAAGGAATTTAGATTTCGTTCTCTAATGTAGTAGCTAAACTTAAGAGTCTGAGGCAGACTGTTCTTCACTGTTTCCTTACATAAAATCACAAATAATTATAAATAAAAAAGATGTTCGGACAGTATTGCTATGTGTTCCTTGATCAATTTTCCAAATAAAGCTAAAATGAACATTATGGATTAAACAGTTATAGGGTTCACATTTAATTCTTGATTTAGGGTAAAGCTGAATTTCCCAGGAGCTCTGTTATTTCTCAATTGAGGAGAAAGCATAAGCTTTTTCTTTATCTGTGTCTACTTTTCTTTTCCTGAGACCAAATCAATATTTAAAATATGCACACTATTAAAAAAATATGCACACTATTATCTGTCAAAACTGCCATTTAAAGTTTAACTGTTATTTTATAAATTACTATTTTTTGCACAACTAAAACTGGATAAAATAAATCAAGAAGATAAAAATTTCATATTTTTGAAAATAAACAAAATTTGTATTATAAAAACTAGCTGACTAATGATGAAAAAAGCTCAATCCAGATAATAATTGAATTTTTACTATACAGTAAAATATTAAAAAAGTAAAGATTTTGTGTTTTGTCATCTTACTCTATTATTTCACACTATATTGTAATTGAAAAATATATCTACAGGTATTGTATCTATTCTCATGTAAAGTCTTTTACTAACCAGTAAAATTATTTTTCAAACTCTAGAATTTGGTTCTGTTCTTTTTGAATTTCCTCAAATAATAATTTAAAAAAATACTTGCTTCAGGAATTTTAAAAAATATTTATTTGAGAGAGAGAAAGAGAGAAAGCAGGGGGAGCAGCAGAGGGAGAGGAAGTGAAAGAATCTCAAGCAGACTTCCCACTGAGCATGGAACCTGACATGGGGCTTGATCTCAGGACACTGAGATTGTGACCTGAGTGGAAACCACCAATTGGATGCTTAACTGACTGAGCCGCCCAGGAGCCCCAGGAATTTTTGAAGACTATAGGGCTTTATCAAATATTGGTTCTGATATTTCTTTCTTAATAACAGCTAATAGATAACGGTGTTAATATCAAAATCACTTTGGTATAAATTTTGAAATGTGGAAAATAATGAGATTTTCATGAAATCAGCAAATGATATAACTTAGTAATATATTATTGAATTTATTTTTTTTTAAGATTTTATTTATTTATGACAGAGAGACAGACAGCAAGAGAGGGAACACAAGCAGGGCGAGTGGGAGAGGGGGAAGCAGGCTTCCCGCTGAGCAGAGAGCCCGATGTGGGGCTCGATCCCAGGACCCTGAGATCATGAGCTGAGCTGAAGGAAGACACTTAACCGACTGAGCCACCCAGGCACCCCTATATTATTGAATTAAAAATGGAACTTTTCCTATAAACTTTTAGATTCTAAGCAAGGGGAGTATATATCCTTGATATTGAGAATAAAGAGTACTATTGACTGTACAATTCTGACAGCAAGTTCCATTGTGTGTTTGGTGCTTTCCAAAAGTACCTGATTAACATAAATTCAGATGTGTTCAAAGAAGTTTGTTATGAATATCAAGACACCTTAATCAATATTATTATTTAGTAAATCTCAAGGATTTTAGGAGCTCTTTGCCAGAAATGAGAGATCAAATACATGTTTCTTATCATAAATTACAATAGCATAGACTGTTACAGGCTTTTTTAGTGTTTATATTATTATTATTATTTAATACAATCTTGTTAACTGCTACTCGGGACAAATGGAGAAGTTTGGGAGATCATAAGGGAACTTTGCCAAATGACACCGTGGAACTCATGTCCACTTTCTGATGATAGTGTAGAAACATCTATTTAACGTACTTCCCTCCTCTCATGCTAAAACCTTGTGTCTGGTAGCCCACTATGATCACACTTTTATGTCACAGAAATTCTTCCATACTTGTGCATGTATTTAGAAAGGCCAAATGTATTTTGAAGGACACCAGAATCCTTAATGGAGAAAAATATATTCATAACATTTGTATATTCATCACATGAACAGTGGTGGCACCGATACGTACGTAGGTCAGAGCATGCGGATAAAGTGTGTTAGTGAAGAAATTAAAAGTAAATTTCTTGTCAATAGTAAATACAGTTATAGTGTTCTTGTAAGATGTATGTGAATTTGAAACTATTTCTTTTTGTCTTTCTATTTCCAGATTCCTTAGAATCTATTTGCAGGGCAAGTTGGCATATCAATGTCTATAGAAGGATAGTTATCTTAGTGTCTAGACAAAGTGTAGGAGGATGTGTGGACTTAAATAGAAGGCATAAATCATGGTTTATAAAAAAAAAACTACTGAAATTTCATAATCTAGAAGAAATTTTATGGCCAAATAGGGCTGAAATCAGATTTGCAAGATTAATTTGCAAAATAATTACTTGATACAATGCAACTGTTACCCATTGAAGCAATTCATGTGTTATTTGTTTGTTTCACATTAACTTACATTTAAAATGTATGTTGGGGGGGCATTAAGATATTTTGTAACTGACAACCTAATAGAAATTAAAATGCGATTATGGTGTATATTAAAGTGGAGTCTAGGATTTGTGGCTTCCGTATCTTAGGATATAGAAAGTTGAAAGGAGCAAAGTCTACTTACAATGGAAAAGACCCAAACTAACAAAATTCATGATTTTTTTTCAAACCTATCAGAGGGCTGAGACTGCAGAGAAAGCAGCAGGTAGAAAATCTAAAAGACATGGTGCCTAGAGGGACAGAGGGGACTTGAATGTGTATTCACCTGTTGTAGATGCAGCAGGATGCCCTTCACAAAAGTTCAGCTACAGTAGGTGCCAAACTGGCCAAGACTGAGTATGGGCTGGTGGAACAGTGCAAAATCCCTAGGGTAAGAGACATAGTGGGAATTCACACCCTCATGCAGCACACTCCATGCACTCTCCACAAACTCTACCAGACTTTCAGAGAAAAGATCAGCCAGCCATGGGACTGACTACTGGGTGCCCCAGCAATAACCTCATCATTTACCTTAAACTTCTCAGATATTCCTGCATTCTCTGTTTTACTTCCCCATGCTTCCTGGGATCATTTCTCAAAAGTAGTGGTTGCACCAAAATCCTTGTCTCAGTGTCAGCTTTGGGGGGCACCCAAACAAAGGCAGGCATCCATTATACAAGTCTGTGTATATGTGCATTGGTACATATATATTTGATTACTGGAATGGAAGAAAAAGATCATATTTATATGCATATTCCTTTCTAGGGCTACTACCACAATGGCTTAAAAGAACAAAAGTTTATATTCTCACAGTTCTGGAGCCTAGATGTCTGAGATCAAGGTGTTAGCAGAGCCAGGATTCTTGGAAGGCTCTGGAGGAGGATCCTTCCTTGCCCCTCTTGGGTTCCCATGGTTGTTGGCAATCCTTGGCATTCCTTGGCTAGTAGACACAGCACTGCAGTCTCTGCTTCTATGTATCACACAGCATTCTTCTTGTGTCTGTGTCTCTATTTCTACGTGGCCTTTTAATAAATTCCCCAGTCATTGGATTTAGGTCTCTAATCCAAACTGAATTTATCTTAACCAATTACATATGAAAAAAAAAAAAAAAACTATATCCAAATAAGGTCATATTCACAGGTACTAGGGGTTAAGATTTTATGTCTTTTTGGAGGACATAATTCAACCAACAACAGTATGTTAGGTATGTCTTATCATTATAATATTCAATGTTTTCTACATCCTATTAGATAATGATGAGTAACTGTTGCCATTAGACTGATTGCAGTCCACCTGCCTCAATACAGACCACGTTCTAATTTCAGAATAAAAAATTAGAAGCTGCTGTTGCTACTAATCATGTATGCTTAGATATTAACATTATTAAATGACCGAAACATTGCCAAGTTTCTACTGTTATTCTTTTCTTCAAGAATCTAAGTAATTAAATGCATAGCTCATCTCTATCCATTGACCCATTTTTGTGTCGCCATGAGATACATGTTGAATGAGGCAGTCTGCCTTGGACCCTGTCACCCTGACACATTTTTACTGGGGATGCCAAGAATATAAAGCCTTGACTGCTCTTTACCAGGCTATTTCTTTTTCTTTTTCTTTTTTTTTTCAGACCTCATTCATTTTAGCAGAACATCTGTATTCTTTTACCAATGTCTCCCTATTTCCTCAGTCTCCTAGCCCTTGGAAACCACTTTTCTACTCTTTGTTTCTATCAATTTGACTTTTTTTTTTTCCTTTAGATTCCATGTAGAAGTGATGCCATGCAATATTTGTCTTTCTCTGCCTGGCTTGTTTCACTTGGCATAATGTCCTTGAGGTCCACCCATGTTGTCACAAATGGCCTATGCTTAAGGCTATGTTTGCAGTGAGAAATCCTGAGATATTCAGTCTTCAGAAGTGCCGTTTCTTCCTGAACAAAGAATAAACTTCTGCTTGTTATAAAAGTGGCGAATCTCCCAAGCTCAGTGTTCTTCTTTTATAGGCTTCTGTTAAGGCCTAACTGCATTATCCCTGTGAGGCTTTGGGCTTGGGGAACGGACACTGCTGGGGCTCACATTACTTGCTGTGCCAAGAGTAGTAAGTCCTTTGTCTCTGACCGAGGAACTCAGATTTTATTGAAACAGTAACAGGTTAACTTATGAGCTGAGCTTGTACATAGAGGAAAAATCTCACACCCTCAACAGTTTTTGATAATTCAATCAAAATATATTCAAGAAAGTATATTTACCATTAAAATATGACCGCCATAGAGAGTTGCAATGTTGAGTGACTTGTAATCTCTTCTTTTTCTCTCTCGTATATTGTTGGAGAAGTTAAAACAATGAGCAGCTATTATTTTGCAATAAAACATGTTTACAAATTCCACCAGAAAGCATTTTTATTTGTTTTGAATTATTCATTAGGTAGCTCCACATTGTGCCACTCCTGCTTTAGCCAAATTGACTTTTAGTCATCCTCTGGATGTGTGCTCAATTTTCCTTTCATCTGAAAGATTTTCCTAATCTCTTTGCTATTTATTTCTTTACTTTCCAGTACAGGTGTCAATTGTAATTATATATTCAATAGGGTAATAATTTGATAAAGCCATGGTAGCATTTACCAGTTAACTGCAAAATCTTTAAGATCAGAGCTTGTTTTTTCCTTTCCTTTGCTCTTCTCTTCCAGGTCCTTCTCCTCCCGCTCCTCTTTTTTCCTCTTCTTCTCTTTAAAATTGTTTTCATTGAAGCCTAGCACAGTGTATTGCATACAGTAGGTTCTCAATACATTTTTAACGAGTTAACTAAATCCATAACTTGGAAGTGACAGAGTCTGGACTCAAACTTCGTGATACCTGATCTCAATGCTTTTGTCCTTGCTCACCATGATTTTCTAATTACTTTTGGTATTATGATAACCTCTTTATATTTGGTAGATTACAGAACTTTCAGTTTCTCAGGCTGAAATCCCATAACTTAATTCTTTAAATGATAACTTAATTGCCAGATTTGCAATACTCTTCACCATCTGAGCTCCCATCTAAATTTTCATCACCATTTTCCTCTATTCCCTACCTTGCACAGTCTGCTCTTGTCACACTCAAGTATGCTATGCTCTTCCTCACTCTGTGATTTTGCTTCAGGGGTCTCGTCCAGTAAGTCAACAGGCTCACTTCCGATGACCCTCTGGTTTTCACATGAAGATCATTTCTTCAAGGAGCTTTCGCTGACACCCCCAGCCCCAGCCTCTACCCCATGACTGGAGCTTCAATACTACAGACTCATAGGCTTCTTCAACACCCTGTGCTTATATCTATTGTAGCAAAAATCACATTGCTAAATAACTTTGCATTCACTTGTCAATTTAATCTTCAAAATTGTAAGTTAAAGCTAATTAATGATAAGAACTCTGACTTACTCATTATTCTTATGGCTCCTAAAATAATGCAAGATGTCAAATAAGTAACACATGCTGACCTGAAGTGAGAATGAATGGATATCTATTAAAGTATCTCAAACTGTAAAGCAGCCAAGTGGTATATATTTGGTCCATAATATTCTTTAAATCTTATTCTAAGTTGAGAAGTCAAATACATACTAACCATTCAGAGTAGTTCCTAAAATGAACTGTAAACTTTTACCTTATCAGACTTATTAAGATGATGAGTTAATATTTTTCTCAAGCTTTTAACAGACATTACATAAATTTAATTGGATGCTTACTATATGGCAAGCAATATTCTAAGTGCAATACATATATAAAATACTTTCCCCCATAAAAACCTTAGGAAGTGGGTACTAATAATAAGCCCATTTTAATGTTGGGGAAACTAAGGTACAGAGAAATTATATAAATTGCCTACATAACTATTAAGTGGCCAAACCATGCTTTAAATTCAGTGAATCTGGCTCCAGAACTCATGGTTCTGAAATGAAAGCTGCACACTCTTGTACATGCATCTCGAGTAGCACCTTCCATATTGCTCCCTTTTGTTTGCCTCTATGGACATGCCTCAATTCCAGAAATATGCACAGGGCCATAGTCATGTTGTGTTGGACAGAAAACTTTCACGGAGTATGTTGAATGAATTATCAATATCCTTCATAAATATGGCACCAAAAGTGTGAACCTAATATTCCAGATGTGACTGAGCAGAATAAAGTAGGAAATTACATTCCCTGACTTGGATTGTTATTCTCCTAGTATAGATCCTGTATCGAGCCTTCATTAATTTATAAGGTCCCCATTTCCCAGATTGTAACTTAAAAACTCTGTTACCCAGTTTTTTTCCCAAAATATCCAATTCTAGTTGTTAGAAACAATATTCTGGAAGGCTGGATGGCAGGTTTGAGAACATCATTTCCATTTGTCAGTGTTTCTTCAAAGTTCATCCTCAAAAGCCCTGCACCAGAGTCTTGTGGTGCTTGTTAAACACAAGGGACCTATCCCTCTCCTCCATTTACTTAGAATCTGCAAGTCTTGCCCAACAATGTCTTTGAGCCTCACTCACCTTATTCTGGAGCACAAGAAGGTTTAAGAATTATCAGGCTGGATTTTAAACTTTCATCTAACTGATCATCAATAAAGTGTATATTGGGGCTTTATTTCTTTTCCTGTCCACAGAGTCGCTCTCAGTGAGCAGAGCTGAGCTGAGTGAGTATACCTTCACCCTCTTCCAAGGATATGGTTCCTGTTATTGACTTAGCATTGTGATATTGTTGAGAATGTCACCAATTTTATCATTTAATGTTCCATTTAAAATAGGCTTAGAGGGAGTGGGGGGATGGGTATTAAAGAGGGCACGTACTGAATGAAGCACTGGGTGTTATGCACAAACAATGAATCATGGAACACTACATCAAAAACTAATGATGTACTGTGTGGTGATTAACATAACATAATAAAATAAAAAATAAAATAAAATAAAATAAAATAAAATAGGCCCAGAGGATTGTGTGTCCTAGAACTGAGAGCTGAGAAGGCCTTGCTACCTTGAGCCAACTGTGTATGTGTGTATGTGTGAGCACACATGTGGGCATATATATGTCATTATATATATATATATACATATATATACCAAGCCTTTTATCACTGACATGCTTATAAAAAGTTTGCCATCTCTGCTTGCTTAATTTTCCTTTTTGACTGTCATTTTTTATGTGTCTTTTGACTTTGTGCTATTTGTTTTATTGTAATGTATATGTTTCTATAGTCCACCTTGGGCCTTTCTGAAATGAAGTGGAGTTTAGGTTAAATGAACAAGTACATAAAAAGAAATACACAATAACAAATCTGAACCTGCTTAAGCATTAGATGCTACTATTGAATTTGTGTACTTCAAAAATAAAGAATTTGTTTGCATTTGCAAGTGACTCATCTTAGCAGAAAATATCACCTATTGTCAGGAAGAGAAAGGCTCATATTAGGGCCGAAGATCTTTAAAATTTCTAGATGTTAAAAATAGGTTATTGAATATATTAACAGTCATCCACTCACATTGTTTTAGTTGAGAAAGGCAATCTTCAATTCAATCAGGGATAGAAAAGTGGCCTCTTTGTGAGATCAGCTATTCCAGTCATCTGAAAGGTCAATGGCATCTGACCTTTTGCAAACCACTTATAAAGCATGGGGGGCATAGCATCTGTGGGCTTATCTTCCTCGTCTTTCTACAAATAAATCATCTTATTAAGAGGCAAGGAAAGCGGAGAGTTTTATGTCAGCAAAGCAGAGATGATTTAGGACACTGTAAAAAAGTAAAGCGAGTCATTTCCAATGTGATTTGAGGAATAATCAAAACAAGGTAGAGCCAGAAATATTACTGAACTTAAATTTTCAAACATGTCATATTTTAATGTTTTTTCCATTCTTTTTCACCACTATGATACAGAAAATGTTTCACCAAGTCATCATATACTCAGAATGCCAAGGGACTCTTTAGATTACTTGAATAATTTCAAATAGATGACACATCTTTATTTTGATCATAGATATAAATATGGATAATTTTAAAATAGGTAGTTTCTAATTTTGGATTCTTTTTCTAAAGAAACAGGTTCATGAGAAAGGGGTAGAGACCACGTAAAAATAGCTTGCTTATAAACTTAGAGTCCCAAGCATAATCGGGAAATGGTGTAAAGTTGTTAACAATCTGTATTGTGAAATAATTTTAAGTCTACACAAGACAAAAGTTACAAGGTAAAAGTTTTTAACTTTCTTGTGATATATAATGTCATTTTATATTCTAACAGTTTGAAAATACTCCCCAGTGCAGATATTTCCTGATTTATATACATAAAATCTTGGCTTAAATTTCCTCCCAATCATGATATCTTGAAAAATAATCATGTATTTTTGCAGTTTTCATCTTATTATGCATATGTTCACATCGATTAAAAGTTAAGGCTGCACTAGGAATTTGCAATTACCCTGTGAATGTCCTGACTTTCAAAGATGAATGATACAGAGTTATCTTCCCATGTTATTACTAAAAATTTGATCTGATGATACCCTATCAACACATGGATATGCACAGCTTTCAATGAATACTTGAAAGTATCCATTCTATATAAGATATAACGATGCTCAAACATTGTGATTACCTATAATGCAACACTTTAAAAATAATACCACTGAGATATTTCTTACAAGATACAAAGTGAGACACTCAACTGTGAAGGAAGCCTTTATTATAACATCAATAGGAAAATGTCGTAATGGTGAAACTGTTCATTAAATAACATAGCCAGCATTCATTTACTTAATCTGTGAGGGATCTTCTTTTCGTCATTTCAGTTGTGTGTTGGGGAGGGGGGTAGTGTGTGTGTACCCAAAGAAAAGCTTTTACTTTTGTACATCCACATAAGTTCTATGCAAATACTACACTCTTTCTATTATAGGAGTTACATTTAGAATGAAATTCATATAAACCCTGAGGCACACAGACATTTTTTCAGCATATACACAATTTAATTTTCTCAGCTGCTATGTTGCCTTGCAGTCTGCTGATTCTGTCACAGAGGGAAAAGGTCTCCCGTATGTGTGAAATGGGAAGGACATATTGCTCCGTCAACATACCAGTAAGTCCTGCAGAGGCTTCCTCTGCTGATCAAAAGTAGCTAGATTTCCACACCAATTCAATCTTTGACCTTTTAACTTGGCCATTGTTTTTGGGATTCTGTGCTGTAGCACCTGTTAACTTGGAATTCCACAGAGACTGTAGGTCCCCTTTCATTGGCTGTCAATCAGACATCAGATTGTAGCAATTTTTAGCTACTATTAACTGAGTCTGGATTCAAATTGCTGACCTGCAGGTCAGAGGCCCATTACTAATCCCTGGAGCAATTCAGTCTCCTAGTTATTATGTGTCATTTAGTAGGCTTGATTCATGTGCCCATCTCTTAGCAACATCAATAGAAATTCTGTGTGGGTATCAAGAGTGATGAAGGGCCCGGATTTTATTGAAGATATACAATAGAAGAGCTGTTTTGTGATTTTGAGATGTGACATCTTATTGATTATGAAGAGGGATGTGTGTAGGCATAAAAACCAATGTGGCCATAGCACTAATTACACATGGGACAAGCACATAGGCATATAGAGTATAGGAGTATAGAACACCAGTCATTTTTCCAGCTCCCTAACGCAATCAGTGTGTATATATAAGTGATCTACGAACTTTTAATTCTCATCTTCTAGGAAAAATCTCTCTGTTTTAATAGGCTTTTTACTGAACATGATTTTTGCAGGAATTACTTTTGCACCAAAGGTATTATTTATTCAGGTACAATACTGGAGTATATTATAAAGCTTTGAGGCAATATTTTTGAGCAATAAGCAATAGTAGTTATGTGGATAGTTTTAGGGAAATGTACTCTATTAGATTAGTTTGTGCACAAGGAAAAAAGTCACAGAGTTTATTAAAAAAAAGAAATATCACAGTTAGGAGGTGTAGAGAATAATTTATATTTAGGGTCGTATTGGAGATCAATATGAACAACCATTTTCCATTTTTACAGAGGATACATAGTGTAGGTTTGGTAAGGGAGAAGTAAGTTAGATGTAAAAATACGTTAAAGGAAAAGGTGGTTAAATCCCAGCTAAGAAGTGATGGTGATATTAATAGCTGGCATTTATTGAGGGCTTACTCTGGGCTGGTATTTTTCAAAGGACTTAGCCTGCTTTAATCCATTTAAGATTCAAAAAGCACAATGAGACAAACCTGAAATAAATAACCATCGTTGTTCTTAATCTCAAGGAGGAGGCAGGTGAGGCACAGACAAGGGCATTCATTTGCCGGGGGTTATACTGCCAGTGAGTCCTGGAGTCCAGGTTTGAACACAGGCAGTCCGCCTCCAGAGCCTAAACCCCTACCCTGTAAACCACTTAGGACGTTTCTTTTGCATTCCTTAGCCTACGACAGAGTTACCTATAATCAGTCTCATCATTTCTCCCAAACTGATTTCCTAATCCCCATTTCCCTAGCTCTCTCACCAGATACTAATGCAACTCCCCTTACCCAGTCAATTTGATTCTTGGTCATGTCCAACTTTTGCCCACCCTCCAGCCCTGCATTTTCTCATTCATGAAGTCCTGCATCTGACACCCACTACATCTTTTCCTTCCCTTACTTCCTCCTGCCATCCCTAGAAGCTTGGTCTTCATTACGTTTCCCCTGGAAGATTGCAAAATAGTCTTAGGTTATTTCCTTTCTTGACCCAAGATGAATCATTTTAAGGCTCAATTATGTTTGTGTCACTTCTCTCCTGAAAACCTCCAAAAACCCTCTATTATCAATGGAATAAAGAAACCAACAGCTTCGCCAGAAATTCAGTGTTCTCTGTGACCTTCTCTCTGGTCTTCTATATTTTGATGTGAATTTTTTTAATCAAACTGGATTATTTATACTTTTAGAGTGTGCTCCCGTACTTCTACCTCTGATCTACCACCCATGCCTTTCCTTCACGGGGAATGCAGTTGACCTCCATGTGATATGCTTCTGTGCTCTCCAATGATGCCTTTCCAAGCTCAGTGATCGTCTGTGACCTTTTTGTTCTTTGACCTTCCAATGTTCAGTGTTTATAATCCTCTTATACTATTATCTACTTTTTCTTATTGTCTGTGGCCTTTTAATAGAACCATGAATGGTAGAGAAGAATTTATGGATTATTAAGCACTTTTCTCAGAATAACCCGTGACCTTAGCTAAAATTTCAGATTGTGGGTACTACCTATCTATTAAATGAGGAAGTCTGGCATCCACAAGTCTATCTATCTATTTAGTGGGGCAGCATGCTACTGAACAGGGTGTCCACCTCTAATTCACACAAAGGACAGCACAACCATGGTGACTTCTCACCATTTTATTTGACAGTTGTTCCATGTTCCTTCCTACCCTTTGGTTCTAAATGTGGTTCACTGATTTAATCACACTTGTGAGAGGATAAGTAATAAAACCAGACGGGCCATGTTTCCACTACGTTCTTTAATTTACTGCATGACATATCACAGACCATTTAATGGGTTTCCTATTTGAGGAGTGTAGTTAATGAGTCACATTTTATTTCCCTACAACCCCCCACCCAATGTCTTTATTACTAAAATCACACTCAGAATCTGGACAACAAGTGGACCCAGAGAAAGCATCCTCTTTCCATTTCAGCCCAAGGAAAGCATTCAATTCATGATTAAGATTTCATACTTAATTTCTCATTCACAGACCCACAGTCCTGATGTTTCCCATGATTTCTATGCACAAAGGCGTCCCTGAGACTCAGTGTTCTTAGGGCTCCTACTCTGGCATTCTTCAAGATACTAAGTTCTAATTTAGGAAAGAAGCATACGTATGTAGCATAACTTGTGGGGGGCCCATGTCTTGAACCCTCATCAATGCCAAGACAAGGTGTTTGCCTAACAGTTTCCTGATCCAAAGAAAATAAATCATTGTCCAATTATGGAAGTGGTTAACATCACACAATTTTTAGTGGAGCTCGCTTTCTTCTCTTGAGAAAGGAGACAGAAAACTCCTTATTCTACTTACAATATCTAACAAAGCCTCATGGGCTCTGCTCTGCTCTGCCTCCCTTCAGCTCCCTGAGAACAACAGAAGGGAATATCAGGAGGAGGTGCCTTATGAAGACTTTTAGCAATGACATAAATACATAATGAGAACTGGGTTATTATATCTGTTGCAGAAAGGATGTACCATACAATATTGGTCTTTGAGTTGTTTCAACAGGAGCCAATTCAGAGATATGATAGATAACAATCGTGACAGATACAATTTCCTTTTTAATGCAATTCATTTCATATTATAATTTTGAATTTTTTTGCTAGAAGTGTACAACAAAAATATAATTGTCACAAATAACTCAGTTGATAGTATGTACTTTCGGTATATTGGCTTTATTTGAAAACAACAAACTCATTTTCATCCAAAAATGCTTACACAAAGGACACATTTTCTATTAAACATAGGATGTTCCAGAAATATGGGGTCTTTTAGTCATGAAGACAATTGAAAGGTGCTCCAGTTAGGACCCAGAAAAGAACTTAGCATGTTTCCATCATTATTCCTATTGACCTAATGGAAAGCTGATGGTTAAGGCAAAAAAGATATTTGCCTCCATAAATATCATCAGTCACACAGTAAGCGTACCTCTTTGAACCTCTTAGTAGACCATCAACTGTACTAGGTAATAAGAGTGCTTGACAACTTCTAACTTCATTTGCACCTTACACAGTAACATCTCACACAGTCAAAAGAAGAATAAAAGGCACTTTAACTTGAGCACTGACGCTAAAAATAAATATTCATTTTCTTTTATCAGGCTTGGATTTTGGATGGACTCATTCATTATATTTCTTTATCTCATGGATTATAGCTTTTGTTCAACTGAACATATTCATACTTCAGTTTACATTTACAATTTATTTCTAAAATATGATGAATTTTAATAATATACCATAATTTTAATGCCTTTTTATGAGTTTAATAGCAGACGAATAGTATTTTGTCATGAGCAGTACTGTTGTCCATGCTAAGAAGCACTAAATAAATATGTTTTTCTGCATAGAGATGGCTCATGCATATGTTATAGTTTTAGTTTATTTTAATCTGCCAAAGCAAGAAGCATGCTATTTTTCTTTATACAGTTTTTGTCCTCTACTTAATGTAGCAATTTCAACTTTTCCAAGCCACTGTTTCTTTTGTCTTAATGTTATTAAAAAAAGGTCATCCATTAACTAGATTTTTATCTTACCCATATGCCTTGTTATTTAATAAGGAATGCACAGAATTTTCTCCACATAGCCTTGGGGTGTAAATAAGTACACAAAAATATAATGACTGTTACTAGTACAGACTAGCAATGTCAGCAAGTGGTGATAACCAAAGAATAATGCAAATGGCAACCAGCACATTCTACGAACAAATGAAAAGCCGGTTTCAGCCCATGTCACATGGCAAACATTCATAATAGAGATCATTTCTTTACTTAAGGAATAATATTTATTAAAGTTATCTATTACATAACCATTACCTGCATATTCAGTGATCAGGGCTGTTACTAAACTCTTGTGCTAACAAAATGTAAAGATTAGGTTGAGAATAACATGCAGTACAGTGATGCATCATGAACTTCATAGTAAAAGATCGTCCTCACATTGCATAAAGTGATTTAATTTTATTCTTTTTATTTTTCTTTTTAATTTTTTTCTGAGGTGTCAGTTTAATATTCTGTATACCTGTCACTTATTCACTTTAAAATAGCTGTCACACCCCAATGTCCATTAACAGACGAATAAAGAAGATGTGGGATATATACAATGGAATGTGACTCAGCCATCAAAGACAATGCGATCTTGTCATTTACAGCAGCCTGGATGGACTTAGAGGGTATTATGCTAAGTGAAATCGGTCGGACAGAGAAAGACAAATACCATATGATTTCACTCATATGTGGAATCTACAAAAAACCAAAACAAATGAATGGGCAAACAAATAAAACATAGAATCAGACTTATAAATACAGAGAACATGCTGACGGTCACCAGCAGGGGGAGGAAGGCAAAATGGGTGAAGGGGAGTAGGAGATGGAGGCTTCCAGTTATGGAGCGAGTAAGTCACTGAGGTAAAAGGTACACCACAGCGAATCAGAAGAAAAAAGAAAAAACGGCTTGTCATCTCTATGCAGTGGAATCGCAGAAGTTTGCTAATACTTTGATTATAGTATAAAGGCCCACAAATGTTAAAGTGGACTATAATAATGACTTACAATATGACAACTGAGTAATGTAAGATGTCAATTCTGCATTTGAAGTAAAAAGTCACCTGCAAAGTTCAAGTCAGTGTGATTGCATACGACCTGGTTTAAGAGCAGTACATATTTTTAAAAAAAATTGAAAGGATTTAAGAGATTTTTTTTGCTGTAGTTACACTATACACTAACAGAATGTCAGGACTGCCAAAATAATAATAATAGTTGAATCCATACTAATAGAAGTAGAACACATAGATCAAGGAGAAAACCAACCCTGTGTTCCCCACTATGAACACCATGCTTGGGTCTTCGTGACTCATTTAAAAGATGGCTGAAAACCATGGGAGCAGAAAATGATTTCAAGAATGATGGGATATTTTTTTTCTAGAGGATTAAAAAAAAGCTTTATTGAAGTGCAGTTGATGTATACTAAACTCTACCTATTTCAAGTGTAAAATCTGATAGGTTTCGATGTATGTATATAATTGTGAAACCATCATCAGGATCAGGCCCAAATGTTTCCTCATGTCCATTTGTAATCCTCTTCTCACTCCCCCTTTCCCATTCCTCCCCCCACTCTCCCCTACACCTCATCCCCATGAAGCTACTGTTCTGCTTCTTATCACTTGGGATTTATTTCCATTTCCTAGAATTTTATAGAATTTTATATAAATTTATATAAATTTAAAATAAATTATACATATGTACTTATTTTTGTTTGTTCTGGCTTCTTCCACACCACAGAACTATTCCAAATACATCTATGTGAGTACTGACAATTCATTCCTTCTCACTCTGAGCAGCAGTCCACCCTATGGCTGTATCACCTTTTGCTCATCATACTTACCTCCTGGTAGATAGCTGGGTTGCCTCTATTTTTCTTTTTTACTCAAATAAAGTTGCCTTGAACATTCATGCACCATTTTGTATGGACATATGCCTTCATTTCATGAGTGGAATAGCCGGTTCCTATGGTAGGTATATGTTTTACATTTTTATTCTCTCTTTTTAGCATTTTGTTTTGGAAATATTTTGAACACATGGTGAAGTTGAGAACATTTTTACAGTGGCCACCTGTATACTCACCATAAAATTTTATCATTAACATTTGATGTGCTTGCTTACCAGATACCTATCAATGCAACCAACCCTCTGTCTACCCATCAATCTTTTTTTTCATGCATTACAAAGTAAATTAAAGATATTAGTTATAGTCAAGCCAAATATTTCAGTAAGTATATCATTAGCTAGTGTTTAGTATTTGTTTAATTTTTTTTTGTGATATAAATTTTACATATGATGAAATGTGCACAAAAGCATACATTTGCTGAGTTTTGACTAATAATGTGCATGTGTACAACAGAGACCCATGTAAAGCTATAGACCATTTTTAGCACCCCAGAACATTGCTCACGGTTGTGCTCAGTCAGTCCCTACCTCTGCTTCATCCCAAACTGGAAGTTTCATACATTGTTGATGAGAATATAAAATAGTACAACCACTTTGGGAAATACTTTATGAAAGGAAACATACACTTACCTTAAGATCCCAGTATTTAATTCCTAGGCATTTACCCAAGATAAACGAGCATGTGGTTCACAGAAAGACTTGCAAAAGAACATTTACAGTTTCATTCATACTGGCCCCAAGCTGGAACCACCACCAGAGTCCATCCATGAGACTGGACAGACTGACCATAGATGATTAGAAACAAGAGTATATGAAGCACATCTGAGGGAATCAGGATATGGAAATCTAAAAGGGAAGATGAGATGAATACACTGACTGTTTTGAAATATTTGTGTTTGTCAGATAAAGGAGATTATGCTTACTCAGTGTAGACGTTAAAACAAAACTCAATGCAGAAATAGAAATTATACAGACAGAATTTGGTTGACCTATCTAAGAACTAGATAGCAGTACAATCGTGGAACGCTGAGTTTCCTACTTCTCAATGGACCAATAGTCTTGAATACTTCAGATGATGTTTTGCCTTTTTTTTTTTTTTTAACTAGGGGAAGAATCTAGAGTTGACTACCAAGATAACTTCAATTCTAACCACTTCTGATCTACCTTTGCTTTCCTTTATCTTTCTGTTTATTCCCTGTCATTGTCATCAGGGAGGAAGTTGGGAGGCAAGTACCTTCCTTTCACTAAGGAGCAAGTAAGGGATAGTAAGGTGGGATTATTTCATCAATATCACTCAGTGTTGCATGTTAGAGACAATTTCTCTTACTTTAAAAAAATTAAGCAAGATTTTCTTACTTTAAATCCATTTCTCTTTATAGATTACTCTTATTTTTTCCATTATGACCAAAACTGGTGGGATAGGGATAACTTACATTTGAGTGATGCCTTCATCTTGGCTTGCTGTATGTGGTCTACAGTTATCTGTCTCTTTCTTCTTCTCCTTTTTTTTTTTTTTTATGAAAACATGTTTAATAGAATTCCAGTTTTGGAGACACATGTACAAATAATATTAGTGATTGTTACCAACATTTGGCATTATATATGACTTATGATGTCTCTTTATTCTTAATCTGCTCTACCAACAGCCTTCAACAGACCAGAAAACTGAAAATCAACTTGACCTCTTTCTTTATCTCACACTGTGTATCTAATTACTCAGCAAATCCTCCAAGCTTTGCTTTCAAATTATATTCAGAACATGACCACTTTCATCACCACTTGCTAACAATAGATTTCCATTCTTTTCATGTCCCCCCAACTGTGATTCACCACCAAATTGCCAGAGCAATATTTTTAAACTTCAATATCTTCCCATTTCCTTCCGACCCAAGGCCAAAATTCTTAGGCTGACCTCCAAGGCACTGCAGATCTGGACTCAGTGGTCTCTGATTTCTCCTCCTTGTTGGCCCACCTGGGTCGCTCCACACCACTCACACGATCTCCCTGCTGTTCCTCATGCACTCTGTGCACATTCCCACCTGAATGTCATTTACCCAGATATTCATATGGGAAACAACCTCAACCACTACAGGTCTTGGTTGATGTACAGTTCATTTTTCACTGAGACCTGTTCTGGGCACCCTATTTAAAATTCAGACCAGCCCTCTGCTCCCCTGACCAGCACTCAGGAGTCACTTTATCTTGCCTTTTTACTTTTCTACAGCTTTTATCACCTTCTACCTCTAGACTATAAAAGTTATTCATTTCTTTTATTTTTTCTCTATTTTGCTATTTTTCTCTCAGTTGCTGAAATGTAGGCACTGATCATCGTCTGATTGCTTCACTGATGTATCATAAGTGCTCCAAATAATTTCTGTCAGTTAAAAGGCATCCAGTAAATATTTGTTGAATGAATTGTTATTTTTTCATATTTCGCTGAAAATGCTTTTGTTTCCAGGGTTTGATATATTTTTCAACTATGTTGCAAGATTTTTTTCCATGCATAATTTAATACAGATAGGCTTTATAGTGAGTGAAAGGCACAAATCTAATTCTATACTCCAAGAAATTTGACACATGAATACACCACGTAACCCACCACTCTATCATGTTATAAAACAGTGCAAATATTGATTTGATTTCCTCCACGGTTGATAAGTTTAGCATATTCCTGAACTTTATATAATCACATAGTAAAACCATAGAACATGTACATCTCCTTTTACTCAGCCTGATATCTTTGGGTCTCATTCATGTTTTGGAATACATCAGTAGTTTATTCTTTTCTTTTCTTTTTTTTTTTTTTTTAAAGATTTGCTTATTTATTTTAGAAAGATGGGGGAGGCGAGGGAGACAGAGAGAGGGAGAGAAAGAGCGTTAAGCAGATACCGTGTTGAGCATGGAGTCCAATGTGGGGCTCGATCTCACGACCCTGAGATCACGACCTGAGCCAACACCAAGAGTAGGTCCCTTAACCAACTGCCTCCCAGGCGTCCCTCGGTAGTATATTCTTGGTGAAATTTATACTTCTCTCATTTTCATGCTACTTTACAAATGGTAGCTTGTAAGTTAGAATTCTCCCCTTCAGATTTTTCAAAAGGATTCATTTATCCATCTACTGCTGGCCTTGTAGATGTATGTCACTTAGCATTTTTGATACAAGCAATGTGCTGATTGAGAGGTACACAAACAGGATTTGAGATGAGTAGGCAGAGCGATTGAAAAGTTTGCTTCTGTGACTATCAATTTTTCCTCTTGTGTATGCGTGCTCCATTTCCCAAAGGAATGATGGATGGAAATGTGTATGGATTTATCTAATCTGTCCCCATTTTTTGATATCCTTTGATTGTCTTAAAAGCTCCTGGTGCAATTTGCCCTCAGAGAGTCATCTCTTCCACTTTCGCTTCCAAAGCTCCTGCTATTCTTCATTTTGTTTAACAAATATCTTTACTGACACTCATATTTCCCACGGCTCTGGCAATTTTATCCTAAAGAAGCCCACATGACTTAAAGTGATCCCTAAAATTAATTTTCCATGCAACTTTTGTCATTTGGGCTGAAGTGATTTTAGGCTGAACTGATTTTTATTAAAATGCTGAACCCAATGCTGGCCTCACTTATGGTCTCCTTAATTGCAGTCAGATACCAGTTGGGCCGACTCAAGAGGTAGAGCTTTTCAATGTTAGGAGATTATTTGATCGTGACAATGTATAGAATTTCATAAATACGTCCTCTATCTTCACAGAAACACTCTCTCACATTTAATCAATTCACACAAATCTCATTTTAAATAAAACACCATGTCAAAGTAGCAAATGTAATGATGAAAGTAAGTGCATTATTTCAATATAAATAAACCTGCATTATTTTAAATAGTTAAAAACAGTGTCGGGAATTGAACGTTGGCACTGTCATATCAATAAAAGCTCTTCTTTAAATTAAAAAAAATGATTCATAGAGATAAGAGATTTGGGAACAATTTATATTTCCCCCAAGTCAAGTTTCAAGAAATTGTTCATAAGGTTGTCCTTTTTACCCTTCAGAGTTGATTGCACAAACACAACATACTCTCTGGGCTAATTTCTTGAGTCATAAATGTAAAGATTTTACAAGTGACAAGAAAAGTAATTGAATAGAGGAAAGCATTTATATTAAGCAGCATTGGCAACATTATTCATTTTGGTTGTCCTGAACCAGAACAGAGTAAGTGTCGGACCACAAGATGCTCCAGCCTTCATAACACATTTGCCAAATCAGAGTGATCCCAGAGAGTGTCTCGAAGCCATGTCATCAAAGACCGTTCCCAGAAGTACTGTTTGAAAACAATTGTTTGCTGCAGTGAAAACGAGACTGGTAATAAACGAGATTGGTATAGGAGGTGAGAAATTTAGGGAAGGTGGCTCATTGGAGACATGAGTTGGAGTCCTGGAAGTTTAGAGAAATGATGCCGGAAGAAGTAAGGGGCAGTGGCAAGGTGTTGAGTAGAGAGCAGGTCAAGGGTCACTTCCTAAATTGTAAGGATTGGCCATGCAGCCCTTCTTAAAGTTCCTAAATCACCCACCCAATACATACTTTAGTTTTGAACCTCCCACACACAGCTGCTTAGATTTTGTGGGTAAATAAATACAGTAAGTGGTGTCTTTCTTTGCTGGTTAGAAAATTGATCCACTACTTACTCCATCTCCAAAACTATTTTGAGATGTATTTTAAAGCCCTTCAGGTCTCATCTGGGTCTTGGTTGTTCTTTACAATATCCATGAGTGCATGTAACAGTGACTTCCGGGTGATAAGCTCATGTTTTACAAATTTAGAGGAAAGATTCTGCTGTTGCCCATCATGCAAACAGACAAATTTCTATTGTGAGGCCGACTTCAATTTTCCTTTTACTTAAATGCACATGCATTACTCAAATGCAAAGAAGAAAAGATAAGCATAAGCCCCAGCTGTACAGTGTTTCTCAAACTCCAATATTCAGGTCTACATGAAGCACCACAGAGATGTGGGCAGGCTGGGAGGCTGCTGTATGTACATGAATGACTGAGAAATTGGAAATTAATCTGGAGGGATCCTGTATTTTTCTCCTTGATAACATCCTTTCTAGAGTTTGAAGCTCAGAGCCCTCAGCATGTTCCAACAAAGTTGCTCTTTTTAATAACAACAAAAAAATGTATAGACTGAAACTACTCTGACCCAAGTATACATATGAACCCAATGTCAGTGAACGAGTAGTCTGCTCCTTCTTTGGTTGCACAAAAAATGGAGGGAAAAGCAAAAGAATTTTAACAGGCTAGTAGCTGCATCAAATGTATTCATTTTTTTTCTTTGTCTTTTCTTTTAAAAAATTATTTATTTCAGAGAAAGAGAGAGAGCGGGGGAGGGACAGAGAGAGAGAGAGAGCAGGGGGGAGGGGTAGAGGGAGAGAGAAAATCTCAAGCAGACTCCCCACTGAGTGAGGAGCTAGATGTGGGGCTCCATCTCATGACCCTGAGATCACGACCTGAGCCTGCTCAACTGCCTGACCCGCCCAGGTGCCCCTCCTTGTTTGTCTTATTAACTGAATACTTGTTATGAAAAATGACAGACATCATGTCTTTTTGGTGACATGTGCGTGTGTGTGTGCCATGAAGGGCAACAACATATAAAATAGCCCTCTCTCTTTTATTTAAGATAAGTTCATTTAAAAAGTGTGTTATGAAAACCATAAATATTGGTTAGAGTTCTATTTATAAATAAGCAAGAAGACATTAGTTCAGGAAAGGACACTAGCTTTATCTGAGATTTATGAATATACTCTTCCTTTAATCAAAATATATCCCTTTTAAAAGTCAAGTTTACATTCTGTTTTCTATGTCTGTTTTTATAGCATCGTGTTGGCAAGGCACCAGTAGGAAGGGTAGGCTTGTGCTTTTGACTTGGTGACAGATTTCATTAAGAATGAAAAATTCTTTAAGAGGGGAAAGTGGGACCAGTGAAGTAAACAGCCTCCCTTGAAATTCAGAGAACTTTCTAATAACTCAGTTTTCCTGATGAACCACAGGTCGTTTGTTTGCTTTGTAAAGACAGCATTTCAAATGAGGTAGCCTCATGGAATTTCTCTGCTTCTAGGTATCCGTGGCAATGAATAGCAATATACATGTGTATAAGGAAGTAAATGGTGTGCACAAAATGGCCTGTTGAATCACTGCCTGGAGTTATTGTGAAATATTGACTTTCTTGCAACAATAAATTCCCTTTTCAGGTTCTCCGCCACCATCTGAATTCCAATGTGACGTGAATGAAGAAGTGACACTTGGTGATTGGCATTCCCCTCTTGCTGCCAGCCACTCGCTGGGCACCCACACTGGGAATGCCACTGATTGCTATGCAGCGCTAAATCATCTTGTCCACCAGCCAGCTCTGTGGCAGATGTATTTGACCACAGCCTCTGAGAGCATCCCGTAAGTCTTTTCGCGTTGAGCTGTTTACTCAAGTGTTTGACTTTTGGACTCTGTTTGCTAATGGTTCTGCAAACTTAGGCTATAAAATCTAGCCAAAGTCATTCCTCCTTCTCAATTCTCCATTATAATTCTTCAGGCTAGTTATGGACAATTGGTTTTCCTTCTCTGAGAGGCTTGGGTTTGATGTTTTGGGTTTTTTTTTTTTTCCGTTAGACAGGAAAATGAAGATGGATTCCAACTTTTTTTTTTTTTAAATGACTATCTTCAATATGGTTTGGTTTGTACAGTTTGTGAAGATCTTTTTTTTTTAAATTAACATATATTATTTGTTTCATGGGTACAGGTCTGTGATACATCAGTCTTACACAATTCACAGCACTCACCACAACACATACCCTCCCCAGTGTCCATCACCCAGCCACCCCATTCCTTCCACCCCCCACCACTCCAGCAACCCTCAGTTTGTTTCCTGAGATTAAGAGTCTCTTATGGTTTGTTTCCCTCTCTGGTTTCGTCTTATTTCATTTTTCCCTCCCTTCCCCTATGATCCTCTGTCTTGTTTCTCAAATTCCTCATATCAGTGAGATCATATGATACTTGTCTTTCTCTGATTGACTTATTTCACTCAGCATAATACCCTCTAGTTCCATCCACGTCATTGCAGATGGCAAGACTTCATTTTTTTGATGGCTGCATAATAGTCCATTGTATATATATATACCACATCTTCTTTATCCATTCATCTG
This sequence comes from Mirounga leonina, assembly GCF_011800145.1. Lineage (NCBI taxonomy): Eukaryota > Metazoa > Chordata > Mammalia > Carnivora > Phocidae > Mirounga > Mirounga leonina. The sequence continues at coordinate 8,246,455 of NW_023270316.1, read as the reverse complement.
TTGATGGACATCTAGGCTCTTTCCATAGTTTGGCTATTGTGGACATTGCTGCTATAAACATCGGGGTGCACGTACCCCTTTGGATCCCTACATTTGTATCTTTGGGGTAAATACCCGGTAGTGCACTTCCTGGGTCATAGGGTAGCTCTATTTTCAATTTTTTGAGGAACCTCCATACTGTTTTCCAGAGTGGCTGCACCAGCTTGTGAAAATTGTTTTAATTTTACTTAAACATTGCCAGTAAACAAAGGGACAGATATTACAATTTTTAAAAAAATTTTATAGGCAAATTTTCAGCACATGATCATGAGAAAAAAATATACTATGGGAATAATAAGGATACATAGATACATAAAGTTACGGTATTTTAAACACCGAAGAAGAAGCTGAGAAGAGGCCACATAGAAGTGAAAGCGATACCCAACTGCTGTAGCTGGCCCTTCTTTCTCTAGAATACATTGGAGCAACTTGTTGATTACTTCTAATTAACCCTTTGAAAAGTGTATGGAATTTTCCAGACTTTCTCAGTTGAACTAGCGTGGTATATGTGTTTTCTCTTAATTGATCATATTTGTCAGAATTCGTTTGGGATAGGAATCATAAACTCAGAGAAATAAAAGTTTTGATATTTAATTTGCTTATGACATTCTAAAAATATCAGAGATAAAGTTAAACGAAGCAATTGTGTTTAAAATTTCCTTTCCAATGTACTAAGGGATGCATCTCTAGCAAATTAGATCCTATGTGGGCCCAGGTTATTTCCTGGTTGAAAGCCTCATAAGAAGGTTTTAATAGTAAGGTTAACTCCTTAAATTTACCATCACAATATTTATACCAACTCTTCTATTGAAATCACTTTCACATGAACTTCAGAATGCATTTCTAAGAATTCATAACATAGCTGGGACTCCTTGAAAGGAAAGTCCAAAGTCCAACAGCATCTTAGAGATAGGTTTTCACAGAACGGCAAGCATGGTAAGAGAATCATTATGAACAAATAGCAATATGCAGGTCAGTGACTAAAGAAATGACCCTCAGGGGACGCCTGGGTGACTCAGTCAGCTAACCATCTGTCTCTTGATCTCAGCTCAGGTCTTGATCTCAGGGTCATGAGTTCAAGCCCCATGTTGGGCTCCATGCTGGGTGTGACCCTTAGTTGCCTCTGCTGTTTGCAGTCATTCTTAGAAATGCAGTTGTATTCTTAATTCTGAATATATAAAAGAACAATATATTGCCTTACCCATTAATTTATATTAGTACTGCTTGCAATACATTAGGTATGCGTGTCTCACAATAAGATTAATGTCTGTTGTAAACTGCGCTTCTGTAATGCACTCAGATACTCTTAAATGAAGGAGGTTTTTCTTTCACGAGACAGAACTGAGTACTTCCTATAAATGAGTTATTATATTTGAGGTTCTTAGAAGCACATCTGGCCCACAGTAACACTAAGTGTCGGCTGTTATCATTTTGTCTGTTTTAGACTCAGTATCTTACGTCAGATGCTGAAGTAGATGATGAGGGAACAGAAGGCAAGCTGAGGACAAAGCAGAAGCTGACACTCCACAACACCCCCTCCATGGGATATATGTGATATTCCTCAGGCACTCCTGGCAGCCCTAAAGGAAAAACAGTTAATTTATAGAGTCTCCCTCAGTTTACAAATGTCTTAGCAATCTACAAGAACAAAGCATTCCTATCATCAATAACCTAGCTTCCAGAAGGAAATGTAGATACAATTAAAAAGCCTTATAACCTGTAACCCATTGACAGGTAATTGAAGCAGGCAGAGTGTAATGTTCCTCCAGGAAGTTCCCAACTATCTTAATGTTAATGCGTTACTAGAGGGGTAAACAACCTTAACTTGACAATGGCAAGGCTTCCAGTATCTCGCAGGTCCTCTTTAGCATATGAAAGTTCTTTTGAAACCTCCCTTTTTCCTTACCTCTCCCAACCCCAGAGTATATAATCAGCCACCGCTCACAACCCAGGGGCAGCAGCTCTTTCTGCCCTCGGGTCCTGTCCCTGTGCTTTAATAAACCACCATTTTGCACCAAAGATGTCTCAAGAATTCTTTCTTAGTCATCGGCTCCAGACCTCATGCCACTAAACCTCACCTATGTTCCAAAACCCCATCAGTATATGAATTTTCCCAGGCCCTGCCATGCTCACAGTCTAAAACAGAGATAACTCAATTCTCTCCATTACAATTTATTCTTCTTCTCCATCCTAAGTTCTATCTGTCCCTAGGGTGATTACAATAGGCATGTAGATGAACAAACTAACATCCTCACTTCACAGACACTTGACTCTTCGAAATGCAATGATATCTACATGCCCTTCTCCCAACCATACACTGTTAAAAAATTCGATGGTCTTTTTTTTTTTAATGAAGATAAAATTTAAGTCCTGCAAAATTTGACAGATACACACAATTGATGAAGAATCACCCTGATAAAGATTACAATATGCCAAAGTTCCCTTATATTCCTTTCATTTGATCTCCATAACTCACTGGTAACTACTGCTCTGATTTCTGATTTTGCCTTTCTTCACATAAGTGAAATCATAAAATATGTAATTCACCTAAGTGGAATTACAAAGTATGTATTCTTTAGTTTGGCTTCTTTTGTTTGGCACGACATTTTTGAGATTTATCTACAATGTTCATTCTATTTTTTTATTGCCAAATATAAATGCTTTGAAAGAATATACCAAAATTCACTTACCTATTTTCCTATTGATTGTGTTGATTCCAGTTTTTGATCATTATGATAGAGCTGTGATAAATACTTTTGAGCAATTATTTTTGTGGTTGTAGGTTTTCATGTCTCTTGGAAAAATAAATACCTGGAAGCCGAACTGTTGGGTAATAGGGTTAATACATGTTTAGCTATGTAGGAGTTTCCAAGTCTTTTCTAAAGTGATAGTGCCATTTTATACTTTACCAGCAATGTATAAAAGTTCCAGTTGTCATATATCCTGACAATACAAATACCTGACAATACAAATACCAATGCTTGGTATTGTAATTGTTTTTAGTTTTAGACATTTCAATAAAGGTAAAAAATGTTTAACTAGTATTTTTCTCATAATTAATGATGGTTAGCCTTTTTAATGTTTATTCATATCTTCTTCTGTTAAGTGTCCATTAAAATCTTTTGCTTATTTTTTATTGGGTTGTATGTCTTCTAATAATGAGTTGTAAGAGCTCTTTATATATTGTGGATACATTTATTTCATATTAATATACAGGGAATATTTTTGCCCATGTTGTAGTTTACCTATTTACTTTCTTTGTGTTGCCTTTAAAGAACATTTTAATGAAGTTCAGATTATTGATGCTTTCTTTTACAATTTATGCTTTTTATGTTCTAAGAAAAATCTTTGCAAAGATATTTTTCTTTGTTTTCTCCTAGAAGCTTCATAGTTTTAGCTTTTCCCATTTAGTCTGAACCCACTTTGAATAATATTTTTGTGTAGGGTGTTAATAAAGTCAATCATTATTTTTCGCCCATATAGATATCCAATTCTCCTAGGCACAGTTTGTTAAAATAACTTTTCTTTACCCTTTGAAGTGCCACCTTTGGCAAAAATCAATTAACTACATATGTATGGGTCAACTTCTGCACTCTCTACTCTGTTCCTTCTATATTTGTCCCTCTTGACTCTAATACCACTGTTTTAATCACTGTGACTGTCTACTCATTTTGAAATCAGTGTAAACCCTCCAACTTTGGGGCTCTTTTTAAAAAATTTGCTATAGTGATTTTAGATTTTTCTAACTTTGACATTTTAGAATCACGTTGCAACATCTACAGAATGTTCTGCAGGAACTGTGATTGAGATTAAGGTGAATTTATATCTCATTTTGGGAGAACTGACCTTGTAGAAATAGTGAAACTTTCAGTCTATGGACAAGGTAAATTCTACATTGTTTTTAGTGTTTTTTGTTTGTTTGTTTTTTAAATCTCCGTGACTTTCTGTATTTTCAGTGAAGAGATATTTTTGATACATTTTTGTTAAATTTATTCCTAAGTATTTTATTTTTGGCACCTTTATAAATGAGTATTTATTTTCCTATTGTTTACTGTTAGTATATAAAAATACAGTTCCTTTAAATTTATTAACTATTTATCTTTCAAAAATTGAACACTCCGATACTAGTTTAAGTAATTTTGTGAATTTCTTAGAATAAACAATCATGACATGGGCAGATACAGACAGCTTTACTTTTGCAATCTAAATGCATTTTCCCCCTCAGTTTGTTGTGACAGGGAGGTGCTCCAGGCCCTATGATGAATAGAAAAGGTGTGAGTGTGTGGTTTGTCTTGTTAATGAATTTAGGGTGAAACATTCAGTATTCAATCACTAATTACTCCCTTTATCAGCATGAAGACATTTCTTTCTATTCCTAGTTTGCTAAGGATGAAATAGATTAAAAAGAGCTTATTTATTGTAATTACCTATTACATTTATGGATTTTCAAATGTTAACCCAACATTTTCTTTTAAACACTGCTTTAGCTCCATCCCATACATTTTAACATGTGGTACTTTTATTACAATATATAGTTCAAAATATTTTTTGATTTCTGATTTCTAATTTCTTCTTTGACCCAAAGAAGACTGTTCAATTCATACATATTTTCAAATATTTTAAGTCTTTTTTGTAAACTCTAAGAGCTATTGATTTCTAATTCAATTCTACTTGGCCAGACGACACACTCTGTAAGATTTCAATTGTTTTAAGTGTATTGAGACTTAATGGCCCAATACATCGGTCTCTCTTGGCGAATATAATAAAGTACACTTGAGAAGGATTTTTTTTCAATTGTTGAGCACAATGCTCCATAAATATCAATTAAGCCATCCATCTTTTCCCCATTGATGTTTTTTCTAGATATTTTATCACCTACTTAAGAGTGGGATGTTAGCATTCCATTCCTACTATGGTTGTGAAATTTTCTATTTCTCAGTTTGCCAATTTTTATTTCATATATTGTGAGGCTTTGTTAGTAGACAAATCTACATTCATGATTGTTTTTGTCTTCCTGATGAATTGATCCTTATGTGATTATGAACTGGCCCTCCTTATCTCGGTAATACTCTTTGTCTTGATGTCTACATTTCTGGTATTCTTCTAGCCACTACAGACTTCATTGATTGATGTAAATATGTTTAAAGTACATTTCTTAGGAATAGCATATAATTTTATATCCATCTACTCTAATAATCATTGCTTTTTAATGGAATTATTTGATGTATTTAAAGAATATAATTGTTTATGTCATTGGATTTAAGTCTACTAATTGAAACAGGCTTCCCACTGAGCAGGGAGCCCAGTGCGGGACTATGACCTGAGCCCAAGGCAGACTCTTAATAACTGAGCCACCCAGGCGCCCCCTGGTATTAGTTTTTCTACTTTAAGAACTACCTTTAGTGTGACAGAGTAGGAATGTCAAATTATCTTAATTTCCCTTTATTTGCGAATGTCAATATTTTGGTTCATTCTTGAAGGATATTTTTACTGAACAGAATTCTGGGTGAAAGTTTATTTTCTTTTAACATTTAAAAGAAGACTTTACATAATGATGCCAGAATCAATTCATTCAGAAAACAAAACAATTATAAATGTAGATTTGTCTAACAATAAGCCTCAGAAACTGATTCAAAAATTGATAAAAGGAAGGGTGAAATCATTAAGTCCACAATCATAGTAGGTTTTGACATTGCTCTCTAAGCAGTTGGTAAAATACCTAGCAAAAAAAAAAAAAACCCATAAAAATATAGAAGACTTAATTGACATTTATAGAACTCTGTACACAAAAACTACAAAATAAACGTTCTTTCCAAATACATGTTATTATATTCACCAAGATAGACTCTGTATTGGGTCACTATGCAAGTTTCACTTTTTCTCTGGCTTAGGTCAATTCTAATGAGAGTTCAAGAGGCATTCTAATGATTAGCCCCTTGTAGATAATGTATTGTTTTTGTTCGGCTACTTTCAAAGTATTTTCTTTATTTTTGCTTTTCAGAAGTTTGACTATGATGTATCTAGGTGTGGTTTTCTTCACATTTATATACAGTAAATATATGTCTGATACCCCATGGTTTGGAAAGTTTTTAGGCACTCTATTTCCAGGGAATTTTTGCTGACCTATACTCTCTCTTCTCTTTTGGAGTTGGCAATTACCCGTAATTTAGATCTGTTGACCCTGCCAGTAGTGTCCTTGAGGCCCTGATTATTTTATTCAATTTCTTTTCTCTTTTTCAATTTAGATCATTTACACTGATCTATCTTCAAGTTCAGTGACTTTCCTCCATCATCTCCATCAGGTTATTAATTAATTCAATGAGTTTTATATGTTATTTTTTTCTGTGTATTTCAGGTGATGTTATCTCCAACACTAGGTACAAGAGTGGGGGTCACATGACCCATTCTGGGCCAATCAGGGCAGTCACCTTCCATTCTCTTCCCTGGACCTAAGGAGTAGTTTATAAAAGAGTAGATGTCATAAGTCAGGTGGTTCACTGACCATGAACCTTACTTTCTGGAATTTACATTGAGCTCTTTGAGATAAGGACACTCTCCTCTTTTGATCTCAGAGTTGTGATTATTTGATCTGGAACCTTAAAAGTAGTGTTCTTGGGGTGCCAGGGTAGCTCAGTTGGTTGAGCGTCTGCCTTCGGCTCAGGTCACGATCTCAGGGGCCTGGGGTCCAGACCTGCATGGGCTCCCTGCTCAGCGAGGAGCCTGCTTCTCCCTCTGCCTGCCACTCCCCCTGCTTATACTCTTTCTCTCTGTCAAATAAATAAATAAAATCTCTAAAAAAAAAGTAGTGTTCTTTTTAAAATGTGTATAGTTTTGTCAATCTCTGCTCAAAACCCTCTGGTAGTTTTCAGTCTTATTTAAAGTAAAAGCAAATTATTCTTATTATGACCTAAATGGTTCTAGATTATGTCACCACCCCCCAAACTACCTTTCCCAGATTCATTGCTTACCTCTGTCCTCTTCTCACTCTGCTCTAGCCATTCAGGCTTCTCTAGTCTCCCTCAACCACATCAGGCACACTCCAGCTTCAGAAGCTCTTCCTTGGTTTTCCTCTGCTTGGAAGGCTCTTCCTAGAGATATCCCCAAGGCTGCCTTCTTGAATACACTGTAGTCCCAGAACAAACACCTTCTTACTAGAGGCTCCTTTCCTTGACAACCTTTCTTGGCAAACCTACCAAAAACACCTTTCCTCATCAACATGTGCTCCTCATCCTGAATTATTTTTCATCTATTCACCAAATACACACACACATACACACACACTCCCTGTATACAATAAGCATTCAAAAGACACTTGCTGAATTAAGCCAACAGAGATTATAGTTAGGGCCTGAGATTAAAGTCAACTGAAGAGGGTGCCTGGGTGGCTCAGTCGTTAAGCGTCTGCCTTCGGCTCAGGTCATGATCCCAGGATCCTGGGATCGAGTCCCACATCGGGCTCCCTGCTCAGCGGGAAGCCTGCTTCTCCCTCTCCCACTCCCCCTGCTTGTGTTCCTGCTCTTGCTCTCTCTCTGTCAAATAAATAAATAAAATCTTAAAAAAAAAAAAGTCAACTGAAGAATTCAGAGCAAAAGGTAATAACTGATAATGTCATTTGAGGCCTGACTCAAGCTATGTCTGAAGCTAGACTTATTTCTTTTTTTCTATATTTGAGCCAATGCATTTCTTATAAATTCCCCTCCACTTTTTTTTTTTCTTAAATGAGTTTGGACTGGGTTTTCATTTTCTTCCAGAAAAATTCTAAACAATATTCTTTATTATTATTTTCATTAATACTACTTTTGCTTTTTATTCTATTCATGGGATGACAATTTGCATTTTTTGTTATGAATATGCTAGACAAGACAGTATTAGGAGGATCATTTTTTTATCATCACCACCTGCAAATTGGTATTTGAAGTTGTCAGAAAATTGTCATGTCTACTCGGTAATTAAGATGAAAAAGAAAAGTTATATGGGGGTTTAAAAAAAAAGTCTCTAGTTAACTGCTTATGGAAGTGAAATGATATCACATGTTTGTATAAGTGTGCATGTGGTTTTTATTCTTTTCATACAAAGATTTTTGTGCTTCATTTGAGAGGATGGGCAGAAGCATATGGAAGGACAAAAAGGAATATTTTATCAAGTTTCAGATTTGAGCACTAAAATGCCACATACAATTAAAACTGAAAAAAGTTTTATAGATTATAAAAGATTATAACTGAAAAAAGTAATAAGCCATATACCAAAATTAAATATAGCATAAGAAGATCCAAGAATAAGTAATGTTTAATCTGAACCATAGAGATAAGTAGATTTTTCAAAAGGTAAAGATAAAAGATGAACAAACTGGGCAAGAAAAAGGAAAGGAAACAGCAGACTGTATTAAAGAACAGAGTATAACTTTTGGTATGATTTAGCAGATGATGAAAGATACTTTGGAGTCAGATCCTAGAAAGCCTTGAGGTCATGCATGGCTTCAGGTAATGGGGGTTCCCAGAGGGTTGGAAACCAGAGAGGACAGACTACAACATACATAACAGAGTGTAACATGTTAGAAATGTATGGGATAGACTGGAGGAAGAATATACAGAAGCTTACTATCAAACCAGTATTGGATAGTGTGGACCCGGCCCAAAGCTTTAGGACTAAGATTGGAGGAGAGGGATATTTCCCAGTTTCATTTCCCTAATATCTCGCTTTGTGTATCGGCCATTCAGAATATTTGCAATCCCTTAATTTTGCCGTATTTCTCTATAAAACCTCACCTATTTACAAGCTTTTCAGAGCATTAGGCAATCCTTCTTCTTTTCTACACCTTGGAAATTTTTGTTTATTATTTAACACAGCAGAGCTGTCTTCTTGAGGAAGGCATTTTCTCCCCACTCCACTATTAGATACACTTCTGTGCTCCCTAGAAAAGGAGTACACGAACCAAAAAAATATATTGTTTGAAATTCATTTCCAAAGGAAACCAATATGATTCGGATACAGAATCACATTGTAATTCACATAGGCAACTCATTTAAAAAGAATATATTACTGAAATTAATTAGAAACTTCCACAGAATATAGCTCTTTGAAAATAGCATCGAAGTGTTCATTATACAAAAGAAACAGAAAGATGAACTGTTTCTGTCTACAGTTACCAAATTGTCTGAGTTTTTGTACCTTAGACTTTTTTTTTTTAAACCCCTTTATAGACTCTCAGGATTGATCACCTCATTCTGTCAGTTACCTTCTTCAAGATATATCTTGTTTTTTTTCCTGTCCTTTTTTCTTATGGCCACTCCCTTGGCCCTAGGGCATATCACTTTATTTTTAAATCATTATTCCAGTTTCATTTTGCTACACTCTCTTTTTTCTCCAACCAATTTTATACCTCTGCTTGATCTTCCTGAGGAAATACTTCCAACACGTCTCTGTATTGTTCATGATCATTCCTTTCTTCTCTGATATTATTAAACCTTAATTGAACTGTTTAATTTATAAGTTCATCAATAATCTTATTACCCCATTAATTGAATTCCCCATTCTTTTATCCCAATCCCTCTTCCAAATCCCCTTTTCCTAATATTTCCTAATATTTTCCTAATACATTGAGTCATGTCTCCTCAGTGACAGCTTTTTACATCTCTCTGCCTTTATTCAAACTACTAAATGAAATGCCCTGGGTCTTCCTGGTTTCAGTAAAAGCAAAGTCTAAACTTTAAGAAGAGACCCAAACCAGAGTGGCTTGAGGAAGAATGTTAGTTCACTGACCTGTACCTCTCCTAGGTGACCGACTGGGAGGCTCTGCTCCACTTGGTCATTCCATGATTCAGGTTTCTCCAATGAGCCAGCTTCACCAATATCTAAGTTCTTATGTTCATCTGTATGATCAAAATATCCACGTTGCAGTGGTCATGAAGAGGAAATCAGGGATTGCTATGTAAGCAATTTTCTTTTAAGCAAGTAAGGTAGAACTGTACATACCAATTCTTACCAGATCCATTTAGTGAAAACTTAATTATGTAGCTATATAACTACTCACAATTGGAGAACTGGAAATGTATGCTCTAGATATAAAGTCATATTTCTTGCTTAAATTCCATTATTATGGCAAATAGGGAGATGAATTCTGCTGGCTACCAGTCTGTGATACACTCCTCTTTACTTATTAAATTTATAACCATTTTTAACATTTTCTAATCTTATTTCTTCTCACATTTTCAAATGCTTCTCTGTCATCTGATAAGAAACCCTGGAAAATGGGTTCCCATTTTACTTTTTAAAAATCAACTTTATTGAGATCTAATTTAACACAATAAGCAACTACATTTTAAGACACGTGTTGATGAACTTTGATGAATGTAAATATGCATGTAATTCCAACTATAATCAAATTATAAAACATTTCCATCATCCCAAAGATCTCCAGTTAGTCCCAGTCTCAACTGGGTCCCTACTCTGCTTTCTATCACTATGTGTTAATGATACATGGAGTCATTATGTGTACATTTTTAAAATCTGGCTCTTTTTTTTTTTTTAAAGATTTTATTTATTTATTTGAGAGAGAGAGTGAGAGAGAGAAAGAGCACAAGAGGGTGAGCGGGAGAGGGAGAAGCAGACTCCCTGCTGAGCAGGGAGCCCGATGCAGGACTCGATCCCGGGACTCCAGGATCATGACCTGAGCCAAAGGCAGTCGCTTAATCAACTGAGCCACCCAGGCGCCCAAAATCTGGCTCTTTTTGATCAACAAAATGATTGATATTTATATCAAAGGGTATACACATACATTATATAAATAAACTTGTGGTAGTCATAATTTGTTAATTCATTCAACAAATATGTATTAAACCTCTACTTTTTATAAGATACTGAGTACAAAGTTATCTAACCTGGTAGGTTAAACGAATCCCCAGAAAGACATAAATAATAAATAGATTCCTGAGAAGACCAAGCCTCTCTTTTAGGTATTTAAATACATTTGTTCTGAAATATGGGATTCTTTATGTTAAAAATCTCTACATCATGTGGAAGAATCCAAAAATAATTGTGTAAATATTTTGCTCCTAAGGAGGTGAGCTACATAATTGATTCACTAGCTTAGCCAGATGATCAAAGTTAATATCAAAAGTGTTAAGTCGTGTGGATGATTTATACCCTTGATATAATTTGATGAGAGGGACTACCTCTGTGATCTTCCTCTGTAAACAACGGAATAACCACAGCCTACTTATGAGAAAACTTGAGCAAAATCCCAATTGAGTTACATCCTACAAAATTCCTGACTAATCCTCCTTAAGACTGCCAAGGATATCGAAAACAAGGGAAGTCTGAGAAACTGCCATAGTCAAGAGGAGCCTCAGGAGAGCTCAAGCAACCAAGGACAGAGTCACAGTGGACTGAGTGCTGGGACTTAGCCTCATACAAATGAGAGTTGCTACCAGAGAAGGCAGACGCAGCTTGCCAGAACTTCAGGCTTTTTAAAAGAAGCCAGAAACACATTTTTATGTATCTCCCAATTTTCAAATGTTGGCAACCATTTCAAAAGATTTACAACCGTGGACAAGCCAAAATTATGTGGCCAAACAAAACATGTCTGAGGGCAAAATCTGGCCTGTAGCCTGCCAGTTTTTGACCTTTGTGCTACAATAATAAGATTGATTTTTAAAAATTGCTTATTAAATCACTCATTTATGTGTAGTCATACCTCAGGCTGGTGTTCAGAGAAACTCAGACTTTTTTCAAACTAACTGAATGACCTGAAAAATTTACACTTTATAGGTAAGTAGAGTTAACCTTAAGTTAACTTAAAATGTCCTCATTATGGGTATTTTGTAAGGTTTTTGCTGAGGAAAACTGAAATTTGAAATCTGGCTATTTTTAGAAATTTTGAAGAGGTTTCTGGAAATTTAATTTGATTGGTATTGCTGATAACTGTTGATGAAACTAGAATGGTAGAATTTGTCATGCAATGTAATTCAGATTTATGAATAAATGGGCCAAGAGGAAGAGAAATAATAATCTTAACTTAGAGCTGGACATTTTTCTTTGTTTCAAAGCATTGCTCCATAGCAGGGCTTTGGCACGTGCTTCCTAACATCTGGACTGAGGTATATTGTATATTGTTAACAGTATTTATGTAGTCAAATATGCATATGTTTGCACACACATGAGCTTACACAGATATGCCCATGTTAGAATGCCTACTGCTGTATTACAGTGACCAGGGATAAGGGCTTTCAGTCAGATTCACTGGATTCACCACTTTTTAGTCCCAATTTTGAGCCTCGTCTTTCAATTCTCTAAGCTTCACCTTACTCATCTGTTAAATGGGGCTAGTAATATCACCCACCTTTTATGGCTTAAAACAATAGAATACCTATAAAGTCCTAAAAACCGTGTTCAGCCTGTAACAACCCCCAATAAGCATTAGGTAATATAATTGTGTAAAAACATATGTATTCATGAAGATATGTATGCTAATTTATGGAGATACATTTGTTCTAATAAAGTATCATTTAATATAATTAGTAGTGCCAGAGAAAATAATTTGTCTTCAGTATCTTATTTATACCATATTTGCTATTTTTTACATTAACACGTTAGTTCCTTTGATTAATGACCAGAGCTAGAAAAAGAGTGTTTGAAGAAGAAAGGGTATTCTCAAGGTCATTGTGAGTGATTTTTATTGGGAAGCCAGTGCTGAGGGCATCATTCAATTATGTAGAGTACACAACAGGAAATAGCAAGCAGCATATGTGGATGGGATCCCTGCAGACAATGACATCACCGGACAAAATGCAGCGTGGAGAAAGGTCTTGGTATATCAAAAGCACAAATTAAGAAGTTCCATTACTGAGTATCACACCCACCGAGTCATTAGAAAAGATGTTAATTCTGAAGTGTCAATAACTAGGCATTCAGGATATTTGCTTTACCAGCCAGAGTCGATAAGGCATCGTATTTGCCCTTGAGAAGGAGCGGGTTGTTTGGCACAAAAGTGAAGAATATCTAAGATAGATGATCCGCGTCTCTGACACAGTTTTCAGGCTCTTTGAGGTCAAAGGTTTGCAGTGGTAAAAATGTCAAGTTCCAAAAACTTTTCCTGTTGCGTTTTCCATTACTGCCGTGTGTGATTCTTTTCAATGAATCAGTTCACTTGTATTATCCTAAGATGTTCTTTTCCTGCGTCTGGCATCCATCATCATTTTTACCCATTTTCTTCTGTTAGGTCAGGCCTTTATCACCTGCTACCTGGATTATTGGAACCGCATTATAATTGATTTTCCTGATTCCAGCTCTGCGCTTTCATCTATGACATTCTCTCTGCCGTCAGAATACCTTTAAGAGATGCAACGATTATCATGCCCAGTCTGTTCTCCAGCATCCTTAAGAGCTCTTCATTGTCAATAATATGATCTCAAGTCAAATGTACTCCTCTTGTTATTTATATTGTATTTCAACCCTATCAGAGTACAAACTTATCCTGAAGCTTTCTGGCTCTCTGGCTTTCGATATCCTGCTTTGTCAGCTTCGGATACACTTGTAATCCATTCTGTACTTGCCTTTAGAAGCCTGCCCTTGCCAAAACCTGTCATGTGAAAGCCACTCCTGATAAGTAATCTTATGATTAATAACTACAATAATAATCTATCATTTTGTAGATTGCTAGGTGTCACACTCTCAACTGAATGCTTCACATGAATTGTCTTTATTTGAGTTATGAATATACATTATTTTTATCCCCATTTTGTCAATGATGGTACTGAACTTTGGAGATATTGATAATCTATCCAATGACACAGGTGGTGGTGCCCAGACTTACATCCAGGTGTTTACAGTAAGGCTCTTGCAGTTACCACAGAAATTTATTTTTGCATCTATAAATATATTTTGCCTCATTATGTTGCCCTTTACGGAATGTGTAGAGACAGGTCTGTCTCTTCCATTAACTATTTACCCTGATGGTAGAGACTGATCTTTTTGTTCCTTCCATGTCTAGAAAAAGCATGCTCAATCTTTTAAAAAATAAATTAAATGATACACATCTCTATATATTCCTATAATTAAAAACTGATGAAATCCGAAAAACTGCTACTTTATAAGCTATCCTCTTTGATCCTCATTGTGAGATATGCAACAGATATTATCGTCCCACTTAATAAATGAAGAAATTAGGGTTTAGAAATAAAGGGTCTTGACCAACTTCACATAGTAAGTGGTTGAACAAGGATTTGAGCAGGTATTTTGTTTCCTAATATAATGCTCTATCATCAACCCTGAACTTGCTTTAATTGAAATATCAAAGTTATAGGCATTTGAAATAATCAAGATATCAGAATAAAAATTCAGTGTTCATGAAGATTTTGGGCAGCATTTAAAATTGGGAGAATAGTTTTGGTCACTAGGGCTATAACTTGGGAAATAATCCCATCAAAGGCCACAGGGTCTGAAAAAATAATAACTTCTGAAGTTATTTTTTCACTTAATTTGTTTAGGGAGATAGTTCTCTTCCTGCGCAGGAATGTTGTACCACTTTCTTCTGGCCTCTGTGTTTTCTGATGAGAAATCTGCTGTCTTTTGAATTGTTTATCTCTTAAAGGTAAGATAGCATCTCTTTCTCACTGCTGTCAAGATTTTTTCTTTGCGTTCAGTCTTCAGAAGTTTATTTATGACATATTTTGGCATGGATTTATTTGGGTTCATCCTGTTTGGGGTTTGCTCAGCTTCTTAAATATGTAAGTTTATGTCTTTTTCCAAATTTGAGTTTTCAGCCATTAGTTTTTGGAATACATTTTCAGTACTATTCTTGTTCTCCATTTCTCCTGAGGCTCAGATGACATGAAATGTTGGATTCTTGTCGTGGTCTTACAGGTTCCCGAGGCTCTGTTCATTTTTCTTCAGTCAATTTTCTCTCTATTGTTCAGATTGGGTAATTTTTCTCCTCTGTCTTCAAGTTAACTGGTTCTTTTCTGTGTCATCTCAATTCTCCTATTGGGTCCATTCATGAAAATTTTAAATTTTGGTTTTTGTATTTTTCCGTTCTACAATTTCCATTTGACTCTTCTTTATGGTGTGTGTGTGTGTGTGTGTGACTATTCCCTTTGATGAGACTTTCTACTTTTCATTTCCTTCCAGCATGTTAGTAACTTCTCATGGAAGCAAGTTTACAATGGCTCCTTTTTTCCTTGTCAGAGAATCCCAGCATCTTTGACATCAGGGCACCAGTCTATTGATTATCTTTTCTAATTTAATTTGATATATTTTCTGGTTTGGGACATAAGAAATGATTTTTGATATATCTTGGACATTTTGAATATTATGTCATGAGAATCTGGATCTTATTTATGTCTTCTGTTTTCCTGGTCATCCTTTGACACCACGTCAGCAAGGAAACACAGCACCATTTATTTGCTGGGTGGGATGATAATTCCCTCTGCAGAGACCATTACTGGTTGTCTTGTGGCTTCCACTGACACTGGGTGTGTGTGCGGTGGGGCCTCCTTATGGCCCAGTGAGGACAGAAGTCCCAGGTCCCCAGTCAACCTTCTTTGATACCACTCCAGTAAGGGATAGAGGAACCTCATGAAAGCTAATGTACTTGGTGACACCACTTTGCTGACAATGGTGATAATGAGGCCACAGTTTTATTCATGGCGTTTGTCTGAAAGTTTTCTGTTTTGTTAGGATGCTCCTTTCCTGGTCCTTTACCTAAAGAGAGTCTCTTCCCTTGGCTTTTTTTGGACTGTACCCATTGATATTTCCAGGTTGGTATCTTCTTCAGCAACCAGTCAGGACTATATTCAGCAACAGACAATCCACATCATGCCATTCCTTGGGTCTCTAGGTTCCTAGAAGGCCTGCCTTTTTTCTGAATCTTTCAGAGTCATCTTCTCTTTGTTTCATATATAATATCCAGAGTTTTTAGTTGTACTTAGTAGAAAGAATAGGGAGAAATGTATCTACTCTATATTGTTCTAAGGTTAGAAGTCATACACAAATAGAGGTGACTTTAACCATAGATATTATTTAAAGTCTTCCAGTTGAATAAGATGAATTGGACTCCATCTAGTTAGAATAGAGCACCAGATGCAAGCCCAGAGTTGTCCTAAGTTTTAAAAGTGGTCAGAAAAGGAAAAGTCAATAAATGAGAATGAACACAAATGTCCAGAGAGGAAAAGGATACCTGAAAGATGCAATATCATGCAAGCAAAGGTACATATGTTTGTCAAGAATATGGAAATGTTTGGGGCACCTGGGTGGCTCAGTCGTTAAGCGTCTGCCTTCGGCTCGGGTCATGATCCCAGGGTCCTGGGATCGAGCCCCGCATCAGGCTCCCTGCTCCGTGGGGAGCCTGCTTCTCCCTCTCCCACTCCCCCTGCTTGTGTTCCCTCTCTCGCTGTGTCTATCTTTGTCAAATAAATAAATAAAATCTTTAAAAAAAAAAGAATATGGAAATGTTCAACTGTCAATGCTGAAATGCTGAACTAGGTTGAACGCTATGAATTCATCATTGTATTCTGCTTGACAAAATGATTAGTGATTGCAGAAGGAATAGCTGTGTAGTAGTTGGATAGAAATATTTAAATGAGGGGCGCCTGGGTGGCTTAGTCAGTTAAGCATCTGCCTTCAGCTCTGGTGATGATTTCTGGGTTCTGGGATCAAGCCCACATCAGACTTCCTGCTCAGCAGGGAGTCTGCTTCTCTCTCCCTCTCCTCTGCCCCTCCTTACTACTTGTTCTCTCTCTCTCTCAAATAAAGAAATAAAATCTTTAAAAAAAGAGAAATTTTTAAATGAGTTGAAACGTGTATGTTGCAGGCAAAACTATGAAACAATAAAAAGATCAGTGGTTTCCAAGGATTAGTGGGGAGGGAGGGATAAATAGGACAAACACAGAGGATTTTAGGGCAGTGAAGCTATTCTGTATGATACTATAATGGTAGATTCATGTCATTATACATTTATCAAAACCTATAGTTTGTAAGACCAAGAGTAAATACTAATGTAAACTATGTGCAGTGAGTGGTAATGATGTGCCAGTGTAGGTTCATCAGCTGTAACAAATGTATCATTCTGATGCTGGGTTTTGATAGTGGGGGAGACTGTATGTGTGGGGGAAGGAGATATATGGGAAATCTCTGTACTCCCTGCTCAATTTTTCTATGAATTTAAAACTGCTCTAAAAGACAAAGTCTATGTCTTTTTAAAAGCAAAAAAATTAATAAATACAGCATATTCAAGGATAAAATGTGTATGTTGTTGAGGAATTTGAGAAAGAGACTATAGACTCTTTTCAAGAAGTTTTGTTTCAACATGAGCAGAAAATAAAATGGTAGCCAGAGGAAGAATTGAGGTCAAAGGCAGCTTTTCTTTTCCTCCTTTTTTTTTTTTTTTTTTTAAGATGTCACCTATTAAGGGAGAATGTAGCAGAGAGGGAAAAATGGAAAATGTGTAAGAGGGAGTGCAATTTCCAAAGCAGAAATCCTTCAGTAAATGAAAGATCCAGACACATGAGAGAGAAGGAAGAATCTCTGATAGGAAGACAAAAATGATTATGCAAAAGGTCATAAGTAGAATAATGCAAGAGAAGAATCTGGTTGGAGAAATATCTGTGTCATTTATCTTTTAAGTTATTGACACTCAAGGTCATTGTGGTGTTATATTTTTATAACCATAGGTGCTATGAACTTGCCCTGGGGAGGAAGGGTCAGAAGAAAAAAAAAAAATAGGGAAACTGCTCTTTTTCCAAGTCAAAATCTAAATCACATTTGGATTTGCCATGAAAATAGGACAATGTCAAAATAACACAGTTTCATATCCAGGAAATAAGATTTCCTCAGACAATATGAATAGATACTGACTTACTAATAATGCACAATAAATGACAGAAATCCAATAAACCATGTTTATTTCCTTTGAAATATCCTTATGAAAAGAACAGACATTTCTCTATTTTGCTCATTTAGAGCCATTTACCATATTTAGCATTTGGTAGACCAACAACAATTAGCTTCTTTTTCTTTCTTGACATTTTTAAATTTTGTGAAATATGGGGGTTCATATTTATTAACTACCTAAACTATTACTTTTCTTAAAAGAATTTTGCCTATTTCCTTCCCTGACTCTACAAGTAGGTCAAAAGAATGAACCCCCTTAAATGCGAGAACAATAGACAACATTATTGGTTATTTCAATGGCAGATAAGTTAGTCACTTTAAGGGAATAAAATGCCAGTTCATCTGTCAAGTGATGCTGGAAGCTTCTGAACATATTTTATGCTTGACAGTAATAATATTGAATTAATATGTCCCTGCAAGGCTTAGAAAATCTGGTTCAAATTTAGCCCAATTTATCAAGGTTTGGCAGAGTTATAAGAATTAACAAATCATGCTGTGACTTAAAATTAGCATTATGAATATTTAGGAGCTGTTAAAATTGTGGGCTAAATATATAAAATGTCACTGTCATCATAGAAAAACAGTTTCAAACATAAGAGAGGAAGGCTTATTACATAGTTCACTCTGGTACAAAATGCGGCATCTGATTTTGCTTTGGAGATCAATGTCTTTATAAATGTTTTCTTTTTAGTAATAAAAAGTACTTTACCTCTGCTGCAAAGATGTCAGCTCAGGATATCTTTCTGCCCTTCGATCTGATCTTCCTTTTTGTTACTCGTACCACATAGGAAATATTAGTAACACTTCATCCTTTTAACAAGCAGGAGAGAGCCTTCCAGAGAGTTTCTCCCTTGTCATACTGTAGAATCCAAGGGGGATCTGAAGGTTATATGCAGTTGTTTGAACCATAGCTGAATAAAAGTGGGAAAAAAATTCTTTGACAAATGTATATGACATACATTTGTCCCTTGTAAGTCCATTATCTACATTTTATATCAATAAATTGTAGAGCATTTGTTTTCATTTTACTTTTTTGGATGGAAATTTAAAATGGAAAAAAAAAAAAAGAAATAATATACCTAAATATAAAGGATGATTTTCTAATCAGCAAAATGAGGTCAAATAAATTGAGTAGAGTGATAGATGAGTGATTATATCCACAGAGAGCTTGTTAAAAGGTTACTTATGATAGATAATTGGGATCGAGGACCTTGTAGAAAGCTGATAACTTCATTTTTCATGAAAAAATACTTTTTTGTGTGTGTGAATACAAGAATAGGGCCTGGAAAATGGCATTACTGAGTATCTCTAGACCAGTAGTTCTCAGTGGGAGTGATTTTGCTGCTAAGGGGCATATGGCAATGTTTGGTAATGTTTTAGGGGGGAGTATAAGTGATATAGAACATTATATTAATTTACAAAATAATAATAATTATGTTAGTATACAACATAATGATTCAATATTTGTATATATTTCAAAATGATCACCAATAAGTCAAGTTAACATCTGTCACCATACATAATCACAAAATTTATTTTTCTTGTGATGAGAACTTTTAAGATCTACTCTCTTAGCAACTTGCAAGTGTGCAATACAGTATCGTTAACTATAGTCATTCTGCTGTACAGTACATGCCATGACTTATTTTATATCTGGAAGTTTGTACATTTTGATCCCCTTTCACTTATTCTCCCCACCTCCACCTCTGGAAACCACCAATCTGTCATCTGTATATATTTTTCATGGAAAAGTACTTTTAAATGAGTGTTGTTCTCATGAAGTATCATTGTCTGGTTATAACGATAAAAGTGAGGTTATTAAAATGGATTAGCCCCCCATTTTTTTTTTCTCTTTCAAGCTGGCCATTTCATGTAAAGTCTATTTTTTAAATTCCAATCCAGTTTGAATTATCTTGATAATTTAAGTTTTCATTACATGTTGTGTGCATGGTTTAGGCACTAGTTCAATTCTGACATGATTTTTTCAAGCATGTAAAGAATATACCTAGGTAGAGTTCAGACTCCGGAATTTGTAGGTGGCATCAATTGATAGCAAATCTTTTGAAGTTACTCTTCCTTTGGAAACACAACTGATGAGCAATCTTTGGTGAAAAAAGATCAAAACTAGAGAAAATGAAGTAAGATAAACTAAGAAGTAATATACTATCAAAAATGCAGTTTTGAAAAAGGTAGAGTGAACTAACACTAATTATACTAAAAAATCAGATACTTTTTCTGAAACATGATGATGTATAAAATCCAGTGTTAATGAGTGTATTATAATGGGTATAAAAAATACACAAAACAAACGACAAAACAACATTTTTATCATCATTGTCCGCAACAACCAAAATAGTTCTGCCACGTTGTAAGTGACAAGTAAATGTATTCTATTGTTAGAGAGTAGCCCAGAATTGGCACTGTAAGTCTTTGCCTGGAAAAAGCCTTAGCAGAACACCTGGGAGAAAACTCTAATAATTTGGACAAGAGGAAACATCTTTGGATTCCCAGTTCTTGTACCAGAAAGAGGAATAAGAATGGCAGAAATGGTAGAATGTTTCCCAGACTCCTCTAATTCCTGGAGTGATGGAATGGCAACAAAGAGGAGGGACTTGAATAATCCTGGGGAAGAGATTTCTCTCTTATTGCCCTGGACGGAGGTGTGCCATATCATGGGAGTGCAGAAGAAAAATGCACTCTAATTACAGAGTTAATTTTGGTTAAAAAGAGAGACAGAGAGAAGAAGAAAAGTCCTGGAACTGCACTGTTGACTGAGTCTCTTTTTCAATGTCTTCTTGCCTGAGGTCTCTGAATGCTGAAAGGTGAGATCTAAATAAGTTATGGGCATGCTCTTGTTCTCCAGGCAGAAAGAATGGAGAGGAAGGGAGATGGGGGAGGGAACTCAGATGCAACATTTGTACTGTGACCTTGATTAAGGTAGAAAACAGACTGTGTCTTGTGCAGAGAGGAGTGATTATTTATTTACACTGACATGCGTTGTATGAACACCTTGTCAGATACTCTGAAACTGTCATGTGCTATAGATCTTAGGGAAATCAGATGTTCCTGATACTGTCCTCCTGGGAGCTTGAGCCCAAAAGAGATTTATTGTTTATGAATCATTATTTGAGGTCAATAATCCTTAATTTTATCCTTCTAAAGTGGGTCTTACTGAATCAAAGTTCTTTTCTTTTTTTTTCTTTTACACATTTTTAAGCCTGTTTTTTGTTTGTTTGTTTGTTTGTTTTGCCAAAGGTTAACTTACAAATTTCTTTAGGTGGTATGCTAGTTTAAATGATTAAGTTTGCAACCCAATGGTAATTTAACTTTAAAGGTGCTTGCCATAATTAGAGGACATGCCATAAGCCCAAAAGTGATATATTCCAATACATATTAACACAGAATTTGAGCTGCAGGTAAAAATAGAAAACATACATAACAGAGCCCCCCCAAAAAATTAAAGGACAAGATAGGGATGCTAAATTTAAGTCAAAGCAAATGTTTTTCAGTATAATATGTTTATTTTATCTTTAGTATCTCTTTCCCTTCTGTATTTTATCACAAAGAAATAGACCAGGAAACTTACTACCAAATGATCTCAAATGATATCTAAGATTTTCACATCAGTAGCTTCACAACCATGAATCATCCAGAATGCTCTCATTTTTTCCGCCTTATGAGTGGGATCTGTTTTGTTTTATGCCTTCTGCAAGGCTGGGGATAGAGGCATGGTAGATAAAGAAAGATGTTTACAGAACTATGAATTGTGATACCTATCCTGCAAGTGTTATTCTTGTAAATAGACTAGGCATAAGAGATAGTGACAGAGGAGTGGCATTGGAAGATAGCAGAATAGGAAGCCCCAGGGCTTTCTTTCTCCCATGGAAACATTGATTCAACAACAATATTGGGCCACTTCCCTTTATCCAGAAATCAGTTAAAGTGTCCTGCACCCCAAGTAAACACAAAAGCAGTGACATCAAAGCCAGTAGGAAAATCATGGTACCTTTTCTCTCTAGTACCCTGGCACAGTGCCATACCATTGGGCATACAAAACAAACAAAAAATTGGACCATTATCTTACACTATACATCAAAATCAGCCCCAAATGGATGAGAGACCTAAATGTAAGAGTTGAAATTATAAAACTCCTAGAAGAAAACTTCTAGGAGAAGAGAAAATCTTCAGGACATTGGTCGTGGCAATAATTTCTTGACTATGACACCAAAAGTACAGATAACAAAAGGAAAAATAGGCAAGTGGGACTGCCTCAGACTAAAAAGTTTCTACACAGCAAAGGAAACAATCAATAGAATTAAAAGGTAACTCACAGAAAGGGAAAAAAATATTGGAAAACCATAGAACTCCTACATCTATTAAAAAATGAGACAGGACTTGAATAGACAATTCTCCAAAAAAAACCATACAAATCGCTAGCAGTTATATACAAAGATGCTCAATATTACTGATCATCAGGGTAATGCAGATCAAAACTATAATGACATACCACCTGACACCTGTTAGGATGGTCATTATCAGAAAGATAGAAGATGACAAGTGTTTCGGTAAAGATGTGGAGAACTTGACATCCTTACACAGTGTTGATAGGAATGTAAAATGGTGCAGCCACTATGGAAAACAGTATAGAATTTCCTCAAAAAATTCAAAATAGAACTGTCATATGACCAGCAATTCAACTTATGGGTGTTTTTCCATTGAAAATGACTCTCAATTGAAAATGGGATCTCAAAAAAAAAAAAATTGCATTCCCAAGTTCACTGCAGTATTTTCTCAGTAACCGAGAGGTGGTGGAAACAGCCTAATGTCCATGGATGGGTGAATGGATAAATAAAATGGGGTATATGCATAAAATGGATTACTATTCAGGCTTTAAAAAAAGAAAGAAATCCTGTCACATACTACAACAAGCTGAACCTTGAGAATATTACGCTAAGTGAAATAAGTCAGTCACAGAAGGACAGATCCTGCATTATCCCACTTGTATGAATATCTGAAGTAGTCAAACTCATTGAAGAAGAGAGTAGAATAATGATGGCCAGCTCTTGGGGGAGGGGAAAATGGAGAATTGATATTCAAGAAGTAAAAATTTTAGTCATGCAAAATAAAAAAGTTCTAGAGAATTTACTTAGAATATTGTACTTATAGTTAACAACAATGTACTGTTCATTTAAAATTTGGTAAGAGGGTAGATCTCATGCTATGTGTTTTAACACCCACACACAAAAGATAATGATGGAAAACTGGCATGTGTTTTATTTGAAAATATGATTGTAATTTTCAAGATTTCACGTCTATTTTAACTTCTAAATAAACTCTGATCATTTTGGAGGTATGCCTATTTCAACCCTAAGACGCCATGCCAAAGAAGGAGATGGTTTTAGAACCTGGGGGAGAAAAGAAATAGGCAGACAGAACTAGTTGGTAGGATCCACACACAATAGTTACTAGGTCAGAGGCAGTGCTAATGTTGCAGGTCTTAAAGTTCAAAAAAGGATGGAGTCAAAATAAGTGGATGGTTGAACACATTTCCACCCTAAATATATAGAGTTTTAAATTTGCATAAATGCAAATCACAGTCTTTAAAAAAAATTCCTCCATCATATTTTAATGTTATTTTAAATCTGGTTTCCTAAATTTTCAGTTCAGTCTTGAAAATGCCTTAAAGACTAAAAAATAACGCATTCAAAGATCTAAAATTGCCTTAAGAATATCTTCCAGTGTAACCCAACGCTTCTGGTCACCATGTTTTACTACTCTGCAAGTTAATGGCTACTGGTTACAAATGTCCCTCACCAGATACATCATCAAAACCTAAACTCTTTCTTTCTTTTTCTTTCTTTCTTTCTTTCTTTCTTTCTTTCTTTCTTTCTTTCTTTCTTTCTTTCTTTCTTTCTTTCTTTCTTTCTTTCTTTCTTTCTTTCTTTTTCTTTCTTTCTTTCTTTCTTTCTCTTTCTTTCTTTCTTTCTTTCTTTCTTTCTTTCTTTCTTTCTTTCTTTCTTTTTAAAGATTTTATTTATTTATTTGAGAGAATGAGTGAGAGAGAGAGCACACAAGC
Organism: Mirounga leonina; assembly: GCF_011800145.1. NCBI lineage: Eukaryota > Metazoa > Chordata > Mammalia > Carnivora > Phocidae > Mirounga > Mirounga leonina. The sequence goes on along the minus strand of NW_023270316.1, from coordinate 8,222,457 downwards.
AGGGAGAGGGAGAAGCAGGCCCCCCACTGATCAGGGAGCCCAATGACCTGGGGGCCAATCCCAGGACCCCAGGATTATGACCTGAGCCTAAGGCAGACACTCAACCAACTGAGCCACCCAGGCACCCCAAAACCTAAACTCTTTCTAGCTGACATTAACTCCATCTGTCCTTGTACTTAATACACCTGGTATGGGATTTAGCTCATCAGCATATTTGAGAGAGCATTATTATTGCCGTTCTTGTGCAAAATGCAAAGGCATTATTGCCAGTGATTTGATATTATAAGTTTGGTCCTTGAGAGTTCCCATAGTAACTTGTTGCCCGGCTTTGGGGTAGTGTTATCTGGGAGTGTTTCTCTTATAATAAAAGACTATTGTTGAGGAATTCTTATTGCCTTAGTGTCTAATTCTATCCGGCACTCCATGTTGTATGTAGCCTTTCCTGATAAATCCTACCTTTAATCCTTTTATAATTGCTACTTCTTTATTTTAAAAGGGCCCTCTTTTTTTTTTTTTTCATGTTGAAAGGTCAGAACTGTGCCAGTTCATTTAGGAAATGTGCAGTTCTTTACACAATCTTTGCAAAGAGAACAGCCTTTTAAAAAGAAATATTTGCCCTTCTTTAAATTCCTTCAAATAGCTTATGCTATGTATTTACATTTTCCTTCATGGCTTCCTCTAGAAGAGAAATATGGTTGTGCAATTGCACAGCTTGCAAATTCAACATTAGATTTCTCTGTGGAAGCCTGCAGATGCACAGAAATTAAATACAGTAGAATTATGTAGGAAATGAATGATCTGTAAATTCATTTGAAATGCCCATAGGTACCCCCTTCCAAACTGGGGTGCTTCTAGTGATATGCTGCATTGATTTCCTTGTATGTCACATTACATTGGGTTTGTCTGTCTCATTATGCGATGTTATCACTTTATGGTGTTGTGGCTTTCATGGAGACACTGTGAACATAATGTAATGTGATGTGCCACGGCTGTGAAATGCCATTAAACTATGACACTCTAGAGAGTCAGTGAATTACGCTGTTTCACTACAGCATTTGCAGAAGGCAGAGAGAACTACAGGAGGCACTGCTTTGTAGGATTACCCGAATTTGTTTATCTATCTCATCTGAGCCGTGTAAAGTCATATGTTGGTAGAATTGGTAACACTACTAACACCACGACAATTTGACTTTGACACCAGGAAACCCACGAGTCCTTAAAATGGGTTGTTATTACACCCTTGCATTTCCGTAATTATGGAGCAATCATAAAAGAAAGTATTTTGTGTCGTCTGACCCAATGTTTCCCTCATATTGTGCCAAGAAGGGAGAGAATTGCTCTTCTCAAACGTGGCACTTCCTGGGGGAAGGACTGACCAGAATGTTAAAGGGACAGTTCAGTGGTTTTGACTCTTCTCTGTACTAGGTTTGTTTTTCAGTCTCTTGCCTTATCATGAATCTTCTAATCCACAGAGATCTTCAAAGCAGTATAACCTCGGGTCTTCTTCTCTTGATGCTGCTCTGCGGTGATTTGTTGCCAGAAGGACTTTCAGGTCACCATAGCGTTGAGTTGGAAGAAGACGTGCAATCTTCTCTGCTCATCTATGGCCTTGGCCTCTTAAATTACAAGAATACATTTCTTTAGAACCATATTTTTATAGAAAGCCTTCAAAGTGTACAGTGGAAGGTGTCTGGTGGTGACTATTTGTATCAAAGTAAATGATGGTTGTGGTTTAGGTTAGAGTCCAGGTAACGGAAAACCAGCAATAACAGTAATGTCTGAAGAATTTTATTCTGGTTTTGTTTTGTTTTGTTTTGTTTTTTAAGAGAGAGAGAGCCAATGAACGGGGTGAGGGGAGGGTGAGGGACAGAGGGAGAGGGAGAGAGAATCTTAAGCAGACTTCATGCCCACCACAGAGCCTGACGCAGGGCTCGATCTGACAACCCTGAGATCATGACCTGAGCCAAAATCAAGAGTCGGACACTTAACCGACTGAGCTGCCCAGTGGCCCTGAAGAATTCCTTCCTGTTTGTAAGACCTGACATTTTTGTAAACATTATCTAAGCTAATTCCTAAATTAAATATATATATGTTATATATATATATATATAATTATTATTTCATTTTATAAACAAAGACACTGTAATTCATCCCGATCTACTTATTCCCCTATGGTTCTTTTCAATCCTATTCCAGGCCAAATCCTTATGGCTACTATTACTATATCCTGTCAAAATTATTAGGGAATTTTTTTTAATCTAATTATTTATTTGGATATGAGTGTTTTAATTACAACAGCAAAAACATGTCACCATGTCATCAAACACAGCCTGGTGCATTTGTATGAAATAAACCAGTTCATGTAAATATTGCCCCAAATCATATTATTTTTAGCTGAAGCAAGAACTTAGGGCCTGAAAGCTCTCAGACAAGTGACATTACCAGTCCTCATTTAGAACTCATTGGACTTAAATGTGACGAAAGGAAGCATGTAACAGGCATGGGGAGGTTCAGAGAGAAGAGCTGCCCCTCTCTTCATCAGACAAGTGGTATCTTCCATTTTGCTCTCAGTGTTGACTTCCACATGTTGCTCACGTTGACAACCTGCAGAAATGTAATGCTGCTTTATGTTTTTTTCTCCTGCCATCAGGTTAAATGACTTTCTTTTATACTTATATATAATCCCATAAATAATAAATTCCTTGAATTAATTAAAATACCCTTTCCATGCCACTGATGAAAAATGTAAGGTATATTGTAGCAAGTACTCCTTTAAAGTTTGACCTTGATCAACGTTATTCAGTTGCAATAAGGTTTTTCTTAAGCCCATTTAATTTGATATTATGCTTTGATAATGAATAGATGTATTCCAATTTTTCATGTTGACTTTCATGTGTTTATAATACTTACAATGACATTAATAACTTTTAGGTATTCATATATTGAATCAGATTACTTGGCATGATATGTTGTAGGAGTATTGCCAATTAAAAAAGTTTCTGCTTAGTACATTGGCTCACTGATTCTCATTTATATCCATAGGATATAGAATTTTCGCCAAAAAATATATTTTGTAGATCCAGTTGCAAATTTCTAGTGAAATAATTATAAAATATTTTCATAGCTGCGATTAGTTTGGTCTCCTATAAATCAGTGTGTATGTGTGTGTGTGTGTGTGTGTAATAAGATGATAGGCTTGTCAGAACCATCATGGCTAATTGGTGTGGATCCATGAACCATGAAGCCCCTTCGTGTTCTAGTTTTATTTATAATTCTTTATACCTTAAATATTCAAGCTTTTACTTCTACTTTAGGGACACTATTTATATTATGAGCCAGTTCCCCTGTATTAGCTTTCCATTGTTGCATACCAAATTACCACACACTTAGTGGATTAACACAACATACATTTATTATTTCACCATTTCTTAGGGTCAGGAGTCCAGAAAAGGTTTAGCTGAGTCCTCTGCTCAGGGCCTACCCAAGCTGAAATCAAGGTGTTAGCCTGGCTGTGTTCTTATTTGGAGGCTTGACTGGGGAAGAATCCACTTCCATTCCCTTTTGGCTGTATGACTGAGGATCTTAGCTTCTTCCTGGTTGCTGGCTAGAGGCCACCCTCAGCTCCTAGAGGCTGCCTGTAGACTCCTGTCAGGTAGCCTTTTCCATAGACAGCTCACAAGATGGCTGTTTGCTCCTTCAAAGCCAGCAAGAGAATCTCTCTCCCCAGACACCTTATATAATGTGACATAAACATGGGAGTGACACATGACCTTTGCCATATTCTATTGGTGGACACAGTCACAGTTTCCACCACTACTCAGGGGGAAGTGATTGTAGAAAGTGTGACTCACTGGGGTTCACCTTAGGGTTCCTACATGACACAACACTCCCCCAATCGCATCAAAGAGTTCCATCTGTTTAAAATACACCAAGTACCTACTTAATCAATATTTTTCTGAGTTCATATGGGAGACAGATTGACTTTAGGTCAGTCTCCCTTGTTGCTACATGGAGGACACTTTCTCAAAGGAGTCAAGTCAGCTAGAAAATGTGAGGCTTGAGAAAAATAATGCATTTTTGTTTTATTTCTTATTGGTAACTTCCACTAGGACATTATCAGTGTTTTCTACTTTTCCAATTTTAAGTGCCTAGGATTAGAGTGGCTTATATTATCTCATATAAAATAGTGATAATGATAATAAGAATACCAATTGCTATTATTTGCTCTATGTGGTCTTTCTGAATATTGTCATTTTCTCTTTATAGCATTGCTGAAATCACAGTGTCTATTTTCAGTGATTAGACAATTAAGATTAGAGACTTTTGTGCATGTGTCCAAAGTGAAAAGCTCCTATTTAGCAAAATGAATTTTTTAGCTAATATTGAAGCACTCATCCTCATTCAAGGTGTTTTGACATGATATGATACTATATGAGTGGTCTTAGGAAGAAAATTATCTTTCTTTTGTATTTAAAGAAACTTTTCTAAACACATCCAGAATCTACTATTCTTTTTCTTTTTGGATTTGGCATCATATCGAATATGTACAGTTCTGGAATTCTGGAACTATCCATAGCAGAGTTGCTCAATTTTGTATTTCTGATATTTTGTGTTGGATAATGCTTCATTTTGAGGGCTGTTCTGTGTATTGTGAGATATTTAGCAGCATCTGTGGCCTTTACTCAGTGTGACAATCAAAAATGTCTCCAACCATTGCCCAACATCCTAGGGATTGGGAAGTGAGGAGAGTCAAAATTGCCCTTAGTTAAGAACCAATGTTCGGTAGTGAATTCTACTTTCTTTAGAGCTTCTGATTTTACCTCTGAGATTTTCTCCCTAGGAATATCTTTTAAGATTATATTTCTCCAAATATGACATTATATCTAACATTTTTTCCTTTCATTTACACCTTTTCAAAATCATTTTCAGTGATTACCTATGGTAACTTATCATTTAACTAACCAATCACGTATTTTATTGGTCAGATATTGAAGTGGCGGTTAGAAATTTCAGGAACTTTCAGACCTGAAAGGGCATTCGTGTGAGGGCAAAGCCTTGAGCCTTCAAAAGGAAACTCCTTTGACACACTAGTCATGCAGTCTAATTTCTTGCCATTTTAAAATTCTTACCAGATTTGTTCAAGAGCTGATTTTTAACTCTTCTCATGCTGGATGTAACAGCTCCAGCTATTCAAGTTTTTTATCTGACCTGGTCTCAAAAACCATTCTTGTTTTATCAACTGAATTGAGTTCCCCCTGATGCTTGTTTAATAACCTCGTTTTTTTACTTAATAATGTCTTTTCCTTCTGTTGACATTTATATTGAACTTGTTTTGCTCCATGACTGATGGAGGAGATTGGTATCATCTAGACTAATGTGAGAGAGTCAGTCTTCCTAAGAAACAGCACATAAATACGTACATTCATCATTAGCTTGGACCTTAACCATTTTATACCCTATCTAACCTAGAAAATAAATTCCATATTTGTGAGTGGATATCTTTATGCATTTTAAACTTTGAAAATCAAATTTAGAATGCAAAATCTAGAGAGCAACATAAAACAAACATTACGGGTTTAAAGAGGAGCGATGCAATTCACAAGTTTGGAATGTTCTCTCTGGTCTCTTTTCAAAACATGTATCAAAATGATAAATGAGGTTTTGCTTGGGTTTTTTTTTTTTTTATTATTCAGAGATATGAGCATTTAGTTTACTTTATTCAGGACATTTCTTCAACCAAAACAATATAGCTCCTTTATTTCCTAATTCTATGATAATTTTTTTCTTGTTTTGGTTTTGAGTTTTTTTGTGTGTGTGTGTGGTTTTGATTTTTTTCATTGAAGTACATGTTCTTTGATTTTCCTGCTTTGGTAGGCTTATTTACTTATTTTGTATCTTATTTAAGCAAACTATCTGCTTAGAAAAATGAAGTTAAATTTTTTACCTGCTTGGAAAAATAAAAACCTGTATTAATTCTGGAAAGGCTGGATATAGGTTTGCCTTTCTGTGTTATCACTGAAAATATGGTAACTGCTAAGAAAGTAATAATGTAAATCAGAATGAGTTGGGAAGTTTGCTCTCTTAAGAGAAAGTAAATATAAGGAGTGTGAATATAGTGATAGAAAAAGGACTAAGTGAGTGAGTAGGTAGGAGGCTCAAAAGTTGATACCATCTGTGAACATACGGTGAAACCTGGCTAAGAAGAGCTCCTATTTATTTTCACAGAATTGATAAATTAACATTATAAGTTAAATTACAATTGAAAGAATTTTTAATATTGTCAACATATTTCTAATTCAGAAGGACCTTTCCATTTGTATTCTTTGCTTTTCTGCATGTGAGTGTAGATTTTCTGCACATATACACAGGAAGTGGAATCAGAGTGAGGGGCACCTGGGTGGCCCAGTCAGTTGAGCCCCTGACTCTTGGTTTCAACTCAGGTCATGATCTCCAGGTGGTGAGATTGAGCTCCACATGGGGGCTCCGTGCTCAGCATGGAGTCTGATTGAGATTTTTTTCTCTCCCTCTCCCTCTGTCCCTCCTTCTCATGTGCGTGCCCTCTCTCTCTCAAATAAATAAATTAATTAAAAAAAAAAGAAATTGGAAGAGTGAATCATGTGCTGTGATTCTCACTCTTACTACCTGTGCATGCCAATTAGAATTAAAGCCTGTATTCTAACCAGTCTTACTATTTTCTTTCCAAACACATGTAAAGATTGCACTTACATTTGTCATTGTATTTGCAAGGTTGGATCCTGTCGCTATCTAGCTCTGGCTCCTGTATTCGATTCAAAATCTTAGTTCTAAGAAAGCATATTTCTCATTTTTTGTTTGCTATATCTGTCTTCCCTCCTCCCTACCCCTCTCTAGTGTATGCTTGGTTTGCTAGAACATGATTAGAAACTGTGTTTCAAGCTCTATCAGTCAGGGTGGTCTCAGTTACGCTGTGGTAAAAACAACCTCCTGATTTCAGTGGTTTAAAGTGTCAAAGTTTTTATTCTTGCTCTTGCTGTGGGTCTAACAAGGCTCACCGGGGGGTCTCTTCTGCATCATGGCAACTTTGCATCCTGTGCTGATGGAACAGCCTACTCTGAAACATTGTCTCTGGCAGAGGGAGAAACTAGTGCATTGCACACTGAACTTTTAACTGTCCTTCCAAAAGTGATTCTTACATGTCCACTCACATTTCACTGGTCAGAGAAGTTTACTGACAATTCCTTTCTTGCAGGGTACAGAGAACATGGTTACTTCATCACTCTGATGAAAAGTTCAAAGCATTTGTGGGCAACATCAGTGCAGTGTTACTATCACCATTTACCCATTTGATCACAAAATATTAAATTTACTGTCCCTCCTATATGTAGAGCACACTAACCTCTTTCTCAAGCAAGATCACTGAAAGGTCTGATGGGTCACTGGGTCCAAACCAAAGCCAAGACCTTCAAGTCATGCCCAGTTCACGGGGGTGTCTTTCATAATCCCAATATACAGTGGTGGACAGGTGCAGGATGGCCACGACGAATGCTCTCATCCCCAAAGGGGTACATCAGGTAACAAATAGCAACTGTTTGTTCATGGCAAACCCACTCCCTGAACCCTCGGTCTGATTGCTTTACCTCGAGGATGGGGAACCTTCTTTGATTGAGCTCCAGTTGCTCTTTGAGAGTGTTCCCCATCCACGGTTTCTCAAGGCTCTTCTTGTTCCATTGTTCTGCTTGCCTACATCTGAAGTTAGAGAAAATGCCCTCCCTGGGGATGAGCTGCTTTCTCAGTGTGCTTCTGGCTTGTGGACGACTGGGGAGCCAGGGTCGTTTTATGTCTCTAATGGTCACAGTCTCTTTTAGTCCAAACTCGTTGTGGCTTTGACAGTAATACTCTCAGAATGAAGTCAGCTTCTTGTTGATTTGATTCCAGTGCCGCTGCGCATGACAGTGTGAACACTGGACATAGCTTTTTCCAGACGGAATTTCTGCATTTGTGCTGTGTCCTGTCTCACCGCACACCTCTCTCGCTGTCTTCCTACTTAATTGCAGGTAACTGAGCCTACCAGGCTTTGGAAAGACAGAGCACCACACACAGCCTCTTTTCTCTGGCACAGCTTCTCCCATTAAAATGAGTTGCGGGGTGCTTCTCTCTTCATTTCACCTTTACTCCAAATCCTTTTGTGCATTTATTCCTTGCAGATTGTGCCCCAGCCCTGAAGATGATTTCAATGGTTGCAAACTGGCAATGAAAGCATGAATTAGTCAGGGTTCTTGGTTGCCAGGAACCAAAGTTGAATCTGGCCGATTGAGCAGAAATGGTGTTTAGCAAAAGAACACTGGGCAGCTCACAGTTTGTCTGGCATGCGAGAACCAAGTTTCAGGCTAGGTTTCCAGGAATAACACCCAAATCCTTCCTGCGGTTTAACTGGTACAGGATTACGAGTGCTGCTGCCACCCCACAGGGGGATGTGGAAGGTGCTGCCTCATCATCGGATGGCCCAGACACTACTAGCCTCGAGATCAAAATGAATTTTGAATGGACTTACATTCAAAATCTACAAACTTGAGTTGCTCCCCTTTGAGTTCAAGTTCTTGAGAAGTTTTCTGGATTCCGTTGTGCGGAAGCCAACTCATAAACACGGAAATTAATCAAACATAACAAGGATGGTCAAGAAGTACTACACAGGGAAAATAAATGATACCCACAATCTTGTCTTGTTTTCAGCTGTCACACTGAAGATTGGGTGTATCTCTCCTAACACTGAAAAGTTTTCCAAAACCCAGCATGCAAGTTCTGGAATTTCACAAGAAGTCCATTATTAACTAGCTACTATGTCTGAGATTTTCAAATTAGGGTTATTCCTAATGGGCGATAGCACATTACTAATAATGACAGTTGTATGCAGAAAACTGTTTTCATATGCACTTCCTCATTTCATCTTGACTACCACTATGATGTTAGTATTATTACTGCTTTCACTTAACAGAATAGAAAATAAACGTAGAGAGGCTTTGTGACTTAGCTCAGAGTTCATTTCTACTACATAACAGAGCTGAGAATTGAATGCAAACTTTGGATTCTAAAACTTGCATTCAGCAGACCAAACTGCAATCATGCATTGATTCCAGAAAAAGAGTGGGCTCAGAGGAAATGAGATAGAGGGAGGCAAAGCTTTAGTATGTGCTCTGGTGGACGGGAGGGAGGGTCAAAGTGAAGTAGAAGGATTTCGGGTGTGGATACTCCATGCCAGGATGGGGTACGGAGAAATCCAATTCATCTACAACATAATGCAAGCCCACAGAAGGGAAAACATGGATGTGGGAAAGGAAATAAATTAACACAATGTACTTTATAACTAGGTGAAGACTTCTGATTACCGTGTTCTAGAGTTTCATGTGTTTCTAGAATTTGATGCCCACACAATCTCTGAAAGATGCACTGGCTGTTTTCTTCAAACGCAGTTTGTCTTCCCTTACAATGTTAATGAGGTGTCTAAATGATGGGCTTTTGGAATATAGGTGAAGTTCAGAGCTGAGGACTAAGAAGGAATTCTTGAGACATCTTTGGTGCAAAACGATGGTTTCTTGAAGTACAGGGACAGGACCCTTGGGCAGAAAGAGCTGCTGCCCTGGGCTTATGAGGGGTGGTTGATTATATACTATGGGTTTGGGGGAGGCAAGGAAGAGGGAGGTCTCAAAAGAACTTTCATATGTTAAAGAAGACTCACAGGATACTGAGGCCTTGCCATTGTCAAGTTAAGGTTGTTTTTCCCTCTAGCAAGGCATTAACATGAAGATAGTTGGGAGCTTCCTGGAGGAACATTACACTCTGCCCCCTTCAAGTATCTGTCCATGGGCTGCAGGTTATAAGGACATTTAATTGTGTCTACATTTCCTTCTGGAAGCTAGGTTATTGATAGAAATGCTTTGTTCTTGTAGATTGCTAAGATATTTATAAACTGAGGGAGACTCCTGTCTTGCAGGATTGTGATCTCCATAAGTTAACTTTTTGTTTTTCCTTTCCTGAGCTTTAGGGCAGCCAGGAGTGCCTGAAGAATGTCACATATATCCCATCTGGGGGCGGTTTTGTGGGAGTGTCAGCTTCTGCTTTGTCCTCAGCTTGTCTTTTGTTCCCTCATCATAAATACTAAGCGTTGTCTAAGCTAGCATTTCTTGGCAGTTTTAAGATGTATTCATGCTAATACACAGTTGAAAACATGGTTTTAAAACCCATTTTACTTCATTGTTGACACCTTGTGCCCAGCAGCATGCTCATGTTCTTGTTGCATGGCTCTATTCACCAGTTTATGGCATTGCGACAGTTCCCCAGGAAAGTGTTTGGTTTTTATAAAAGGCGTATAATGTTTCTGGAAAAGTGAAGTAAAAGACGATGACAATAGTAGTTCCAGTGTTAATTCATCTCTCAAATACAGCGCATGAGCAGAAGTACCACCATTTGAATTTCTTTTCTGGTTAAAGAAATGGAGAACATTTGCAGTGGGCCACCTCTGGCCACCATCAATTTTTCTCCTAACATTGAATTATCTACTGATTCTAACCTGCTTATCCTAGTTTCCATAGTATATGTTGAAATTTCAATTATGCCTTTCATGACCAAGAGTATATGAATAGGAGCACAAAACCGCTCTGAACCTGAACGTCCAATATGGCGCATGTGACAGCTCATGGGAGATGGTGCAGCCCTCAGGAGCACTCACGTTTCCACAGCAGGGGTTGGGAGACATCGTAGCTGGTTACTATCCTTCCAGTAATGCAGCAGCTTCCTCGTCTTCAATTAATCAGGTTTCTGCTCTTTTTCAAACCCACCCTGCTGTTAAACAAAGATGTTACTACATATTATGGTATGATAGTTCCAATATTATATTTCTTAAATTAGATTTATTTAGACGTTGGGATCAGATAGAGTCAATTATGATTGAAATACCAAATTTAATTTGGTCCTAAAAAGATTTCTTATCTGAGAAAGAAGCTTATTATGTTGACCTTTTCGCTCTATGTCTGTGATTTTCATTTTTGTTTATTCCATAACAAATTTCAGACTCAGGGCGTCTTGACACTTTCAAGGAATGTTTGAAGCCCATGATCACATTTGTGTGTGTGTGTGTGTGTGTGTGTGTGTGAATATGTGCTATTTCCATGATGAAATATGCATTACTTTATATTCATATGGCTTTTGTTTCTTTAACTTTCCTAAATCCCAGGTCTTATTATTGAGCCTGCCCAGGAGAGATTTTCCCCCAGTATCTATGCTTCATTTGGTTATCTTATTTACTAAGATGATGCATTGTCTTTTTTATGCAGATGATATACTGATTTATCTCTTTCAGTGAACTTTTCTGCCGCCTTTTCAAAGCTGTCAGACTGGCAGACTAAGATTAAAGACCAAATGGCCCAGCATTTCCACAACAAAGTGCATATAAACACAAGACCCAGCTAGAGATCTTCCCTTGATTTAACAATCTTTCAGTTGTGGCTTCTTTTTTTATGGGAACAGACACTTCTGTAGAAGAAATGCAAAACCAAGGTCATGGAGGAATGGACTCTAGAGGTATTCCAGGGGGATATTATTCACCAGTGGCTTAAATGTTTCGTTTAACTTCTAAGGAACATTGATCAAACATGACCATTGTTCTTTGGAACTGATTTATAAGTACAAGAATAGCCTGAGAGCATCATATTACTAGATTAAATATCAGGGAATGAGTGGGAAAAATGTTAAGAGAGAGAAGAAAAACCAGAACATTCTGTGGCCAGAAATACTCCCTTTATCGTCTTCTATATGTTGGAGTTAGTAAGGGTGTGACTTTTGACTTTTAAAAAGTTCTCATTCTACCCTTTCCCTCCAGGCCATCAAATTCATTCTTATTGCTTTAAATGTCATCAATATTTTCTGATGCCTAAACTTACATCTCCAGTCCTGATGTGTTTTTCTGAGATGCTCACATACACAATGCCTTATAATATTACGTGTAAATGTCATCACTCTCTGTCATGTGATGTGCCATAAACTAGCTTGTGTTGGGTCTAGCATTTCTCATGTCCAGTAAAAGTCACATTAGCCAACTAATTACTCAGCACGATACCTAGGAATTGTCCTTGACACTTCCCACGTAATTCACTAGCAGGCTGGATTGGGTCAACCTACAAAATATTTCCTGAATCATCTATTTCTCTATGATTTCAGTGCTGACCCTCTATTTGATCTATTACCATCTTTTTGGTTTATTGGCTTCCCATTTCGTTCTTCTCTGGCTTCAATCTACCTGCTACATAATAACCAGAAATACATTTTGAAAAGCTGAGACACTTATTACTTCACTGACTCGTACTCTGTCATCCGTGTAATATTATACTTAGAACAAAAGCTGATCCCCTGCATAGATTGTGTTCCGATTCTTCCTAGTGAGTTTCCACATTTAATCTCTTTGTCCCTTAGTTTGTTTATCTTAAAAATGAGAATGTTGGGGCACCTAGGTGGCTCAGTCAGTTAAGCACCCAACTCTTGGTTTCGACTCAGGTCATTATCTCAGACTGTGAGATCAAGCCCCACATTGGGCTCTGTGCTCAGCACAGAGTCTGCTTGAGATTCTTTCCCCCTCCCTCTCCCTCTGCTCCTCTCCCGGCTCATGCTCTCTCTCTCGCACACAAATAAACAAGTAAAATCTTAGAAAAAATGAGGATGTTAATGGTGAAAATAGTTTTTAAGAAAATTACAACAGCTAACTACGTAAGCAATTAGAATAGTGTCTCAAACATAGTAAGCACCATGTAAGGATTTACTATTGTCCTTGACTTGACCTTCCAAACCTGGAATAATTCTGCCTCTGCTTTTCCCTTGTATCTCACCTGTACCATTCTCTTGCTCACTGAGATCCAGCCGTGTCACTTTTTCTTTAGTAATTTAATTATCTATTCAATTAACCTCATGATCTTCTTCCCCATTCTCCTGCCAAGATGTCTCGGCTTAAATACTGTTTTAAACATCATACCCTAGACATTAAATTCTTTCATTAGCTCTGGCTGCTGCAACTAGGTGAGTGAGAATTCCTCTGGCCTTGGGCCAGAACCAGGAGAGTATAAAAGGGGGAAGGGGTGGGAAGGAACCCCTCACACTCTCTTGCTCACAGTGGCCCTATTCCTGGTTCTATTTCCAGAAAGACAAGACCCCTCGAGGATTTTGTCACCCATGCAAACTTGCCAGGCTCTCATCCTCAGGTCAAGGTCAGGACAGAAGGTGGAAAAGAAAAACAAACATAATAAAACAAAACCAAAAGCCCTGGGATCTCACCCCATGTAGGTTGCTGCTTCAGCTTTTGACTTTACTAGGCAGTCAACTTGATTTTTAGAGTAGAAGACTATTCTAGGTAGATTCTTTTTATATTTACCCAGCATTTTGAAATTGTAATGAGCTTAGTCTCTCTTAACCAACACTGGAAGTTCATGCAACTCATTCTAAAATGCAAAGACTAAATTTTTTTACCTTGGGTTACCCGGTGGACTTTGTAATTGTACAAAATATCTGTAACATTAGCGCATTTGATTCCAAAGTATTGTAAAGGTTTGAGTATTTGGAACTCTTATTTTTATAAAACAGTCTTAGCTATGATAACTTGCACCAGATAGAACTACTACAAAAGTATTAGAAGAAAGTGGGCACAACTGCCAACTTTATAGATTTTGAGAGCTTCTACTCTTCCCTTGGATATCTTGCATAACATGAAGGTATTATATGGCCCAAGTGTGAGCTCTCATGGTAATCTGTATATGAAATATAAGTAAACCGTTTTCCTAATATTTAAGGAACAAGAATAACCTTTGTTTCATTTCATACAATAGATTATCTTGCACATCTCTTGAAATGCATCCATCTTAGATGTCACTAGTTAAAAGTACACACTTTGGAGTCAGAAAAAGCTGGGTTCAAATCCTAACTTGGTATTTATTGGCTGTGTGCCCAGGGGCAAGTTCCCTGCTCTGAAGGTCAGTTACTTCATCTGTAATATATGGTTTGTACTAATGATTAAATGAGATCAAATGCATGCATTATATGGCATAAAACCTATTAGATGTGATTTCTCTCCCTGTATGTATCTCTATATACACACACACATACATATTTACATATTATATAATGTATATAATCACATTATATAAATTGCTACAAAAGGTATCATTCACTACTCAAAGGCATTAAACTTTTGTGAACTGCAATTACTACATATTTATTTATTTATTTATTTATTTATTTAATTTATTTTTAATTTTTTTTTTTTAAGATTTTATTTATTTATTTGACAGAGACAGCGAAAGCAGGAACACAAACAGGGGGAGTGGGAGAGGGAGAAGCAGGCTTCCTGCTGAGCCGGGAGCCCGATGTGGGACTCGATCCCAGGACCCTGGGATCATGACCTGAGCCGAAGGCAGTCGCTTAACCAACTGAGCCACCCAGGCGCCCCCAATTACTACATATTTAAAATAAGATTGGTAAATACTGCTGAGCTCCCATCCGTGGCAGATTTCATCTGGTCAACTCAGCCTCTTGCCATTCATTCTCTTTGGTTTTCGCTTTACATCACAGGGTGAGGCCTGAGATTACATTACCCAAAAATCTCTTGATTCTTAGATACTATAGGGAGGCAATGAGGAAGGTTCTGGTTAGGTGACTTAGATCATCAGTTGGTCATTTCTTTGACTCCCAATCTCTCCTCAACTACTTTGGTGTGCAAATACTTGGGATCATCCGATATAATCTCTGTAATCTCTGATTCCCGAATGGTTGGCCTGCACTCCCCCAACTCCTCTAATTGCTCTAAGGCTTTGGTTCCCTATATTAAAACTGCCTCTAACAGGGCGCCTGGGTGGCTCAGTCGTTAAGCGTCTGTCTTCGGCTCAGGTCATGATCCCAGGGTCCTGGGATCGAGTCCCACATCGGGCTCCCGGCTCGGCGGGGAGCCTGCTTCTCCCTCTCCCACTCCCCCTGCTTGTGTTCCTGCTCTCGCTGTCTCTCTCTGTGTCAAATAAATAAATAAAATCTTAAAAAAAAAAAAACCTGCCTCTAACAAAAACAACCCGGGTAACTGGATTTGCCAGTCTTACCCTGCCTGATACATGCTCAGTGATGGCTCTAGCAAAGAGCCAACATCGTACCACTGGTAGATACTTTTTCTCTCTTCCTACTTTCTTTCTTTCTGGGGAAAAATTTCATTTCTCATCTGAATAACTATGCACTTTTCTTTTGTATTATCTTTCTAAGACATGATGAAACTGTAGAAAATACGACACGTAAAAATTATGAATACAAGGTCATATAATTTACTTGTGTGATTTTATTACTATTTTTTTATTACAAATCTGTATATAAGAAAGGAGACTATTTTCTTTAAGGAAAATAAAGTATTTATAGATTTGTTTTTTGTTTTTCTGTAATGCTCTGTTGAAAAGGTTGTTTTTAAAGAAGAAATGTTATCACAATGATAACACTGGTCAAGAAACTGTCAATTAAAAAAAATAACAGAACTTCCTTATTCATAAAACAGTACTAAGTACTTACAGGACAGTTCTGGCTGGCTGACTAACCTGCTATAGGTCTCATCACTAAGGGATACTAATTAAATGAAAAAAATGAAGCTTATTTTGATTTAATTTCCAAAGGATCTTTAGCGGAGAATGCAAGCACATGCCCAGGATCTCACTCAGAAAACATGGGACGGAATATACTATAATTCGAAAGGCTTTAATGCAAAGAATTATAATGAGGAAGATGGGTAATGAAAAAAATAAAATTTAATGTAAGAATTAGGTTCTCTAGGGGAAAGCCACTCCAAGTACCAGATTAACCTCATGACTTTCATTGCAAGGCTGGGTCACTATTCCTAGAGGAAGCCATAAAGGCAGCCCTAGGCTACAGTGAGACAAGCTATCTGATTCCCAAAGAAGCCAAGACTGGGGCAATGATAATAAAATTTCTAATGTTTATTGCCTGGGGAAAGATTTTCAAAGATGGCATGAAGCCAAAAATAAATTACTTTTTAAACAAATCCCTGAACCTTTGCTCTCAGTGGCTTCCCTTTTGTGTCTTGTCAAACGTCTCTCTGGCCTAAGAGCCCACTTCATACTGAGATTGGTGCATCCCTAATTTACCTTGGGCTTGGCAGGGAAAATGCTTTCTCTTATATCCATTCAGAAATTCTCCTACAAAAACAACGGCCAAACCACTAGTGATACCTATGCCAGAAACAAGTAATGGCCATTACTACACACATTTATTTCTGCCTAGAAATGTCTCACTGAGGAAAATTAAAAAAGGAGACTGACTAAACAATTTTAAAATGCAGCTATAGTTTTTTTTCCCTCTTTTTTTCTAATATATTTAGCAAATATATAAACTGTATAACACAACATAGACTGAATTAAATCCTTATACAGACCAGTTTTTCCTGGGTATATTTGATAAGTCCTTTAAAACTCATTAATTTGAGTTTAAGTAATGTCTGATATATTATGAAATTGTTTTATAGTTTCAATATGTGTCCCAAGTTAAATGAGATAAACTGGAAATATAATGCATATTAGTTTGTAACAAAATAGAATTTAAATTCATATAGAATCTTTTTACAGGCACATTCTATAATAAGCAAAATTCACATTATTATTCATAAAGAAGTGGGTAGCTTATAATTCTTAATGGATATGAAATTAGTGACCCTTTACTGTTAAGACTATATAAGTTGCAAAAAAAAAAATGATGCAAAACAAAAACCATGCCAATACCCAATCATCACGACGAAGTAGATCTTCATTCAGAAAAGAGCAAAAAAACCACAATCCACTGGTATATTGTGCCTGAAAATATAAATCAATCGCATTTCCATTTGAGCTACACATGGCTATCTCTTACTGCAGGTGTTTTCAGAATCTCCGTTGTCTCTGCTACAAATAGAATTTGATTAGGCAGGACAAAAGAGAAATGTATGCAATGGCTTCCAAGTTATGAAGAAAATATTTTCTACCAACAAGTCTATGTTATTCAAATTATTAATCAAGACTGATGGGAGAATATAGGCATTTTCAAACATTCAGAGATGTATAAAATTTGTGTCCTATTAACCCTTCTTTCAAAAGCCACCTGAGGTAATACTTTCACAAAATGAGAGGACAAAAGAGACAGAGAAAGTCAGATGATTCAGGAGATCACTGAAGGGGTCTGCAAACAAAATCTTCTGTCCATGTAGAGAAGAAGGAAAGTAATCTCTGGGACAAAATTATAATGACAGGGAAATGCAGTACAGTAGTCCCCCCTTATCAGCAGATTCACTTCTTGCAGTTTCAGTTATTCAAGGTCAACTGCAGGCTGGAAGCAGATGATCCTGCCTCTGACGTATTTGCTATAATTGTTCAAGTTTATTAATAGTTATTGTTGTTAATCTCTTTCTGTGCCTGATTTATTAATTAAATTTCACCATATGTATATAAGTATAGGAAAAAGCACAGTACATATTGAATTCAGTACCAGCTGTGGTTTTGGGCATCCACTGGGGGTCTTGGAGCATATTCCCCATGCACAAGGCGGGACTACTACATCCCACCTAAAATTCATATGACACAGTCCATAAAAATAAGCCAGTAAGTTACTTACTTAAACATAAATGATATTCAGTAAATAAATAAGCAACTATAAACTTCAGGATAAACTTTATCAGTTGTGATAAAGCAAACAAAAGGCTCTAAAAATGTTATTATGATAAAACTTTAAAGAAAACTAAAATAAAGCTTCATTTTAAGCTACTCATTGACCATTGTTATAAGACTTAATCTATCTTGACCATATAGCATTATCTTAAAAAGTAACCAAAGTACTTAAGAATGGAATGTATAATAAATTTATTAGTGTTAGCATGTAGTTCCCTTATCATTTGTTAATTCCCAATTAAATTCCCCAAAGTCTCTTCTTCAAAGAACAATTATTAATCTCAATTTTCCAGACTTTCATCCTCAACTCCTAAGAGAATTTCCTCCTTGACCTCTACTTAAGTAAGAAGGCAGATGCTATCCAGAGAAAGCTGCCTGAGTTTCCTTTCACTATCTCAGAAGGCCTGTTCACCCCACCACCATTCGTTCTCTTCTTTCTCAGTTGCTCTGTTCCTCTCCAGGACTCCTTCGTAGGTAAGCACCCTTGTTGGGTCTAGACACCGACCTCCTTCTAAAAGTAATTCCCTCTCTTTGGTCCTCAATCCTGGCCTGTGCCCTCTCCCTTCCTGCCCTTGAACATGCTCCAATACTGTTTATCAGATTCGCCTTTTCCAGATGGCCTGCACTTTTGGCTTTTTCCGTGTCATACTCAATCCTACAATAAGGACAACACACACTTGCTGTCTATATTCTCTTACCTTTTGAACTCATTGGATAACTTTTCAACATTTGATATTTATCTCCATTGACCCCAAGAAACTTTTTTATAGGTTAATAATGGCCCTACAAATACCACGTGAAAATAATTTCTCTCAGTTTTGACTCAGTTACTCCCTCAATTTATCAGTTTTGATTACTCAATCATGAATGAAATTCCCTTTTCATGCTATATCACCAATTTATCCTTATGCCTTTCTGAACATGTCTTCTCTGCACCAGTGTTCACTTCTTACTCTTCTTCAACCCTAAATGATGTCACGTAATAAGTTTCTTCCCCATACTTTGTCCTATATTTATGTTCTTGCTTTTTCTCTCCACAAAGCTCTATCTTTACTTATGCTTCTGTAGTTCTGGTGCCACATTAGAAAGCAGAACCATATTTTAACTCACCTTAACCAGTATTTAACTCATTACATTCCACCATCAAACTGATTTCTCCTGCTGACTCTTTATCTCTGGTTATTCTCCATTAACTAAGCTTAAGACATCATGGTGCCAATTCTCTCTTCTTGGTCTTCCTCATGCAAACATGCACCTATTTGATTACTCCCATTGTTTATGTCCTCACAGTTCCTTGGGCACTGATCTTCTGCTCTTTATTCCCACTGCTTCCATTGTCAGTTCCCACATTTTTTTTTCTTTTAATTTTCCACCTATATTCATCACTCAATTCTAGTTCTTAGAGGAATCTAGACCAATTATGGATGTATTTCAATACCTTCAGCCTCACAATCTGACAAGGTTTGAACATAAGTCATGAAGTCCATGAATTATAGCAGATTTTGGAGCTGGAAGCCAACCTATCTTTCTGGGGTCCATTTGCATAACATATTTTCCTCTTTCTAGTTCACAGGGAAGTCTCAAGCACACAAGGCTACAAATTCAGCACTCTCTTTGACCCCTGAATCTGGCTCAATCCCCTGGATTTGGTTTCAGATTAGCTAACATTTCCTTACTATTTTCTCAGATTGCCAAGCATTCCCCTACTCTTTTGGGGATCCCACACTAAACCCCAGCTCACATCGGGGACACTTCTTTATTCAACATCCTTGGGTAGATAATCTACTTCTTACCTATGCTCATCCTCAGGCAAAAGACCTGCTATAGTTGGACAGTATCTTTGAAAGGACTGCCATTCAATAGGTTTCTGATTTTAATCTCTGGCATGGGTTTCGCAGTGCTGTCTGGTGTTTAGATTAATTGTATCACTCAGTACTACATCATGCCTGAGATAGCTACATTTTTAGATACTATTCTAACTACTCTGCTCTGAGACCAGCTATTATAGCTGGTTTATTTCCTTTTGTTCACACCTTACCATAGTAATATAATCCAGGAAGAAATAGATATTCTCCTTTCCACTTGTCCAATTCTGATCCTACAGTCCAAACGGAAATACCTACCATCTTGATTCAAGTCCCCAGTACCCCCTTTGCTCTCTCTATAAAGTTATTTAATAATCTTTATTATTTATTGTTACTCTCCTAATTATCTTTGCATATCACTATTAAATTGGTTTTCCTAAGATTGGGGAGTGTTCATTCCTATTAATTATCACTTCCTTTATTGGTTTAGCAATTCAACATATATTTATTTCTTTAAAATCACAAAACTGCGTATTATATTCTCTTTCTCAGAGGACTTTAATGACTCCCCATTTTTCTGAAAAATAAAATTCAAAACCCATATGTTTCAAACTACCTCAACTATGTTACCATCTTTCCATACAACTCATGTTTTAGATAAACTACATTTCTCATCTTTCTATAGTAATTCTACACATCAATTTATGGCTTTTCTTCCACTAGAGTTGCTTTCCTCCCTCAGCTGTATAAGAACCATATTCTGCATTTTCCAGTTCAAATCTAATTCCAAGAGGAAACCTTACCAGTATTTGACTATAGGAATAAGGAAAACCACTCACTTTCTAAAAATTTTATTTCCCTGCTTTCTAATCTTAGAGTCTTAATACTTCAGAAAATAGTATAATAATTTATATGAAGTTGCTACTTGTTATGCTTCATGAAAGGTAAATTATTGAAGAATATTACTACATTAATTCTGAGAGGATATCACCTTTTGTCATTTAAGTATAATGAACACACAATAGAATTTAATTGTGCTTAGTATCTTTCAGAAAACTCTCAGTGGTTATTATGGCAATAAAAATATATTGATATTAGTTAAGCATTAACAATTTTTTATGATTCATTAAGAACATAATTTTGATAAGGTATACCCACCCTTCTGGTCCTCTCTTTTCCAATATGTTAAAATGGAAATATCCAGCATAAAGCTAATAAACAAACATAAATACGGTCACCACAAAAAAGTCAAAGATCTATGTAGCTAACTACCTTCATGCTCTCAATAGTACAAAGACAGGAAATCCAGAAATTATTTCATGCTTTTAATGATAAAGAATAAAAGATAATGATCCTATTTTAAATTATAGTTAAAGTCACCTCTAAGACATGAGGCAGAACTTTGAATCACACACCAGTTACACACTTACTACAGCCTTCTGAAAATATACATCAGCACTGTATAAAAACAAAGTGATATAAATTTCATATCGGTGGTTGCAAGGTAAAAGGTAGGAATATATAATATATTTAAAAATCACTAATAAAATAAACTCATGGAAATATAAAGAAAAAGAAAAATAAATTTGTGGAAATATAAAGGGAAAAAATTTCCTTTTGTTCAACAAATATAAGTGGAACATAAAGATAGAATAGTTAACAAGACAGAGACAATTCTTGCTTTTGTAATATTTGCTATTTTAGTAGGGGAAGGCAAATAATAAGCTGTTAAATAAACATGAAATTTCCCAGATAGTGATAATTGATTAAAGAAGATAAAATAGCCTAGTAAGAGAGTGGACAGGCAAAGAGAGACTCTAATTTTCACAGTCTTTCCAATAGGACATTGGAGCAGAGAGTGAAATGCCAAGAGTCAATTATGAGAAGATTTCAGGCTGTATCTAGTGCAAAAGACTTCAGGTAGAAATGAGAGTTGGTTTCTAAAGGAAATAGAAAGAAACTAATGCATTTTAATAAAAAATGAAAGAGGAGAGAATGGTATGAAATTAAATCAGAAAGGGATGAGTCCATATAGAGTCTTGTAGGCCGTGTTAGGATGTTTCAGCTTTGTTCTAATATTTTATTAAGATACTGTCTTCCTTAAACTAAGAATAATGTTTGACTAGCCTTTGACCACCAAAGCCTATTTCTGTATAAATAAAACAAATGTATCCGGAAAAACACAGATATCTTACTCTTTACTCATTATATCTTGTGGAGAAAAAAAAAAAAATATATATATATATATATAAAATTTATTTTTTTGGATTCTTCACATTCTATTGAGCCAAACACTGTCTAAAATTTTAATTATACCTACATATTAAAATATTTACTTTAGAAAATATGTGGGGATATTTTCATAGATGGCTAATGTTATTGAACAAACCACTGTGTTTGCTAAATTGGCTGTGTCATACTCATAACTACTTAGGTAAATCATGTTTGGGAACCAAATGGAATGTGTCAGATTGTGATGCAGAGATTTCCATTTTCCTCTGAGATATGACCTCTGGTACCATTGGTAGAAAGAAAGAATAGGATTGCATCTCCCGTGCCAATCAGTGTAAACATAACTTAATTTGTCGATCTGGATTTTTCCTTCTCAGTTGCTGAAACTTCACAAACACCAACACTAAGGAGTTAGACTTACAGTGTATACAAATTTTGGTGCACTACAGCTTTTCCAGATATGAGAGAATAAAAAAAAACAGCCACATTGGGTATGTCTGCCATTCCTTAGCACCTCTCTTTAAGCTATTATGCACTGGCCAAGGGTTTGTCTTCCTTGAGGATTTCCCTGGCACAGCAAACAAGAGATGGAATATATTATTTGTACCAAATATGTTGATTACAACAAAAAGACATCTTTTTGTATTATAAAATAATATATCCTTGCAAAAATAACAGTTTTAGTGTTGTTATAATATATCACTCTGAAATGTTAGGACTTTTCTAAACTGAACAAAGAAAAAGACACGGATAAATAATATTATTCAATTTTAGTACTGAAGTAAACTAAATCAAATAACTTCCTGATATGTTATTTGTTGATCTGTGTAGTCACATTCGACACCATGATTTATTAATTCACTTAGACCAAGTCCAGTATGTTTGATAAGTTACCTAGGGTTAGGGACTTCAGACCACCAGTGGTCTGGTATATTTCTTCTTTTTATGTTTTATTAAAAAAGTGAGTTTTACAATGTTAAATAACTGTATTGTGAAAATTTTAATGTGGATATTCTAAATCACAAGTTATAGGGGCATTGAATGATTGCTTGTGTAGCTCTTTTACTTCATTGTTTAAAGATATTCATATTGGTCAGAAGAAGGTAGGTTGTGATAAGAAAAGAGAATAGCTCAGACCTAAGACATCCCAGTGGCCTAAAATAGTAAAGGGTCATTGCTCCCTCCCACTAGACAGCTGTAACAGGTTGGGTGGCAAGTTCTGCCCTACATCATCCTCACTCAGGTTCCCAGGCCAGGGGAGGCTCCGTCTCTACTCTGTGATTCTATGATCACCCTGGACAGAGAAAGGGATTATGGAGTTTGCACCCTGGCTCAAAAGGTCCCACCCAGAAATGATTCATGCCATTTCTGCTCTTATTCTTTGGCTAAAGCAAGTCATATGGCCACACCTAACTTCAAGGAAATGGGGACTTGAAATATATTACCCTCTGCACAGAGGGAAAACCAGAAGTATTTGATGAGCAATGCTGATGACACCACAATTCCTGCTTTCTCCTTGTTGAATCTCAGGAAGAGATACAAAATCCTATTGTCCAAAAACTTACTCATAATTTATCTTCAACCTACATTTCCAGCCTCATCTCCATCATGGCCCCCATACCCTGTGCGCATTCATGTCAAAATTCCAATTCTTCTCTCACCATATCATTCATAGCATTTTGTCTTCATGATTTTTTCACATATTTTTTTATGTTTGACATTTCCTTCTTTTCCTCTTTTTTCCTGATGTTCTCAGAATCATTCTTTAAGACATATGCCAAGTTTCAACTCTTCTGAGAATCCTTCTCGACTTTCCCATGTCAACTAAATTGCTTTATTCTGAGGAGTCAGAGTATTTTAGGGTTTTTCATGTAGATGTTAAGTTCTATGACAGCCATTAAATTATTAATATTGATATTAATCAATAATATTATAACATGGTTTTACTTGACATCATTTTTGTTACCTATGATCAAACAACACAAAGCTCCACTCCTCCAGGATATTTAACTGTAGGTCAGGTGTTGACAAAATCCTACCCACAGGCCAAATCCATCAAGTTTCCTGTTTAAGATAAAATTCTATTGGGATGCAGACATATTTGTTTATGCATTATGTATGGCTGCTTTTGGGTTATGATAGAAGAATCAAGAAATTACAATAGGTTGTATTTGCCAACAAAGTCTAAAATATTTACTTTCTAAAGCAATGGCCTAAATGTTTGTTCTCTACTCCCAAATTCATGTATTAAAATCCTACATCCAAGATGATGGCATTTTTGTCAACACCTGACCTACAGTTAGGAAGTTTGCAGATCCCTAATCTAAATAAAACTGTGACCTTCACAGTATATGAAAGGAGGGGAGAAATTCAGTATTTGCTAAACAACTTGTGCTATTAGTCATCATACTATACTCTTTATCTTTTGTTATCTTCTTCAACTCTCAAAATAGACATATATTGGTACATCATCTCCTTTTTTCTACATGAAAACATTATAGCTGAATTAAGGTAAACTTTCCCAGTGATGTGGCTAGACTTGGGATTAAAACTTTTCACTAACAAGACTTCACATCTGTCCACTATGCTATTTCGTTTCTGGGGTTTTCTACATGGAAGAATCTGGTTATGGTAATTATATAATTGAGCCAATTATATGTATTGAAGTGTGTATGAAGAACAAGCAATGCTCTGAATATCATGAGACGCAAAGGAAAAGAACTGAATTCTCCAGTGAAAAATTCACCCTCACAGCTGAATTTTCCATTTTATTATTGTCATCATTCTCCCTAACATGGAACATCATACCTGTCACAAACATTGGACCTAGACCCATCCATTTCTCTTACTTTCTACAACCAAACATTTTTGCTCACACCCATTTTACATATTGCCTGAGCTATTGCAACACCTCCTCAATTTTCCTGCTTCAAGCCTCTTTAGTTTCCAACTGGAAGATTAAACTTGCCATTCATTCCTTCTCCAATCTTAAATAACGGTAAATGGTAATCTAATTTTTTAAAAAACATCAATCTTCTAATGTAAAAATCATTGCAATGATGCCAACCTAATTCATTGGACATACATTTTGTTTTTGTTTTTTCTTTTTCTTTCTTTTTTTTAACCTAATATGACATCCTATACTCTAAACCAATTGGACGGTAAGCTATTGGTCAAAAACAATAAATGGTCTCCAGGATTACGTTTCTTCTGACGTTTTATTCATCTGGATTTTGTTTTGCCTTCATGTTCTATGTCTACTCTGTCTACTCCTTACCTTGCCTTCAAGTTTGTAATAAAGCTAATATTTTCTCCTAAATGTTTTTCTGATGCCAATGGTACTGATGTGAATTTCTGTAAAGCTATTTATATCTCAAATGACAGTGATCACATCTTGCTCATTAATAGAGTGATCTGTATAATTGCCAGTTTCTCTTAAGGATTGGTTTGGTCTAATGTACCAAATATAGATTTTTAGGCACAGCAGACTAGGGTTAAAATTCCAACTTTTTCACTTACTTCTCATTTCCACATGAACTCGGGCCAATCATCTTATTGTGATCAGTTACTTCATTTGTATAATTGGAGATATAATACTTTTTAAGATGGCAATAAAGATATATATATATACATATATATATAACATATCTGTTACATATCTGATGCACCTATCATGTATCTATCTCCATTACCTATTCATCTATTATCTATCTATATATCTATCATGTATCTATTATCTATTATCTATTACCTATCTATCATCTATCTATATATCTATCATCTATCTTCTATCTTTCTATCTTAATTTAGAACAAAGCAAAATGACTTGATGCATAAAAGATAACTCTGTCTCTGAAATAGCAGTAATGTGAATGTGAGTCATAAACTTTACAAATTAAATGTGCTGTTGTTTGCCCTGAAGCTCACAAATAATGAGAATATTATTAAAAGATGACTATAAAAGAGAACATAGATAAGAGTCCATTATTTCTCAAATGGATATTTTTTCCTAGTGGCATTTTGTTTGGAAATTGATCTTTATTAACCCAACCCATGTGAGTAAGTGTAAATTCCTTATTGTGTTGAAATGAGAGAATGAAGGGATGGAAATACAGGGATATAGAATAATCATGAAGCCAGTTCAGTTCAGTTTTTAAGTACAGATTAACCATTTTGGTTATTGGCCAGTGTAGCTTCAATGGTCAGCAAGCTCCAAAACAAAATATGAACACAGATCTTGATCCTTTGCTTTGTTAATAATGTTGAGTTTCCTTAGAGGATTGGCTGACTCAGTGTCTTAGCAACTAAAAAGATATTTCAGCTTTGAGAATACAAAGGGCAAGAAAGAATGAGAGCAAATAAGTTTACCCCAGAAATTACTAAGCAGAAATGAAACTCACACAAGTACTATTTATTTAGTTGGTAATAGCAAAGCAAAAACAAAAACAAAACTAGGCATTGATTAGAATATTAAGTAATATTAAGTAATAAATTGCTGATTGAATCATAACAGTTACAGTGAAGAAATGAGATTAACAAATTCAAATATCTATGTAATGGGTAGGATACTCTAAATGACAAGAATTTTTAGGGAAAGAACTTGAATTATGTTTAAGTAATAAAAGTTAAATCCTTTACCAAAGGTTCCATTAATAATAGTCATATTAAGTTTGTCTATTTCCATATACAAATTTCATCAAAAGTTGAACATGACATTTTTAACTTCTCTTTTGCCTTAATACTTTTCTAGAATTGCTTTTTAAGATTTCAATGTAAAAGCATTGATTTTGTATTTAGTTGGGTTTTTTTCTCTCTCTCTTGATAGCTTTCCCTTTGTTAGACTTTAAGTCTACAATTTGCAAAATCAATAAAAACACAGCTTTCCCCAAGAAAGAAAAGTCCTCCAGAGGTT
Source organism: Mirounga leonina (assembly GCF_011800145.1). NCBI lineage: Eukaryota > Metazoa > Chordata > Mammalia > Carnivora > Phocidae > Mirounga > Mirounga leonina. The sequence goes on along the minus strand of NW_023270316.1, from coordinate 8,195,815 downwards.
TACCTGAGAGTGTCTCGGGCATGATTTCTGTGACCTTGAACTATTTGTAAAGTACCAGTGGTGACTTTTCAGAGTGTCACATCAAAATTGGTTTTCCGTCTCCAAGGAAGGCTCCGCATGTAATGTCAGTAACAGCTGGGGTAAAGGCAACAATTATATGTCAGCTCTGCTTTCTTTTCAAAGAGAGCATTTTCCCAGGCTGACACATTGCTGGGGAGAAAAAGGACACACACAAAAGTTTGTTTTCATTTTCAATTATTTTTGGAGCTATGAAGCCTGTGACGTGCCAATAATAGTAAACAAAAAATTGACACCGGTGACCATAAGATGTGGAAGCTACCATGGTTAGTACACATTTGGGTTGGCCTCTTGCAATTTTATGAGTTTGGAAAAGAGGAAGGAAAGAAATCCAGAAAGCCATACCCATTTAATAAGATTTTTCTAACTATAAAAATACACACTCTCTTATGGCTTTGAAACTCCCACCATTTAAGGAATATAGAAATAATTGCTCAGCATGAACTCATTGCAAAACAGTTTAAGATTGACTTAAGCAAGTATCCTCGCCCTTTACAAAGCCTAAGGTAGCGCCATTGTTCCCACATTATAGGACATTATTTGTGCTGTTTGAGAACTAGCCTTAAAAAGATCACTGTAAAAGGAAAATGCTGAAAGTCAGCTACAACTAATTAATGTTTAATCTACACTTTATAAAATGTAAAAAAAGAAAACTGTTTCATTTATTGAAAACAGTTGTGTGGGCTCACTGGCAGAAGGAACTGCTATGTTATGTTATGAAATAATCAGAGGAAAAACCCTCTAATGCGCTTTTCATAATGCTTAAAGGAGGCATTCTAATATCACAGAAACCTTGGGGGAAGGTTGCAGACAAAAAGCAACATAATTAAATTTCAGTTAAAGGCCTGCCAGAAAGGGATTAAATCAATGGTCCTGTTATTCTTGGTAGACCTCACTGTGGGGGCTCAACCAACAGGGTAAACACCAATCATGAGTCGCTGTCTTGGTTGATGTTTTGCTTGATCAGGATTTTCAACTATTTATTTTCAGAACTTAATATAGATTTTTAAACGTAAGGGTGAAATGCTCTTGTTTTACTGATGAAAATTCAGTGACGTTTTAGCTGAATGCCTTTGATGTGAATGTGCCTTGTCCTATATATTGAAAAAAAAAAAAAAGCTGCTGGAGAGAAGGAGAAAACACTTCAATTCTAATCATCCTTGCTTTATGACTTATTTCAGGCTGTCATTTATACTGGGCCAAATCCAGGTTTATTTGTTTGTTGGGTTTTAATATTTTCCATTTGAGCACTTTGCCCCAAGCATTAATTCCATCTTTTCAAATAATTTAGGGAGGAAGAGGTGAGTTTTCAACCCAAGGAGATGCCCATCAGGAGACCTGCATAAGTATGGGCAAATAAAAATGTTTAGCAAGATCATATGTTGGCAGACCATTAGGATAGATGGCTACAGATCTTTCCTCTCCTTCCATGCATTGGAAAACAAACAAATAACCAACACCATGAACCTGGAGGACATTTGCTAAGGGAAATAAACCAGTATAGAAGGAAAATACTGCATGACTCCACTTATATGAGGTATCAAAAATAGCCAGTCTCATAGAAGCAGAAAGTAGAATAGTTGTTGCCAGGGGCCAGGGAGGGGGCCGGGGAGGGGTGCGGGGAGGGGGAGAAAGGGTGAGTTGTTCAATGGATATAGAGTTTCTGTTACGCAAGATGAATAAATTCTGGAGATCTGCCATACAACATTGTGGCTATAGTGAACAATACTGTGTTGTTCACTTAAAATTTTGTTAAGAAGGTGGATCTCATATTAAGTTTTCTTTCCACAGTTAAAAAAAAAAAAAGTGCGGAAGAAAAGAACCAAATTCTCCCTGAGAATTCAGGATGCAAGAACCAGTGCCATTGTTTGGATGGGCCCTGAGCGATTGACCATGAGGCCCTTTAGCAGCTGAGGTACTGGGGGGAGGGGGGTGGAAGGGAAAGGGTTAATAGGACACAATTATAAAATGTACTGTGTTTATTTGGGGAGAACATTTGAAGAGAAAACTAGTTGGAAAGTTTTTCTTTCCTTGCCTAAAGCCACGGAGCTCGAAAAATTCTGCCATTTCAGCTGCAGACAGGAATTCATGGAAATTTTGGGCCAGACATTTTTCCTGAGGGCATTTACAAAACGTCCCCAGCAGTGTACACATTTAAAGACACTTGAGCAAAAGGAAAGAGAAGTAAATGTCACTACACATTGCAAATACTGCTGAGAAAGTCTATGTGCGTTCAGAATTTAACTTGGGAGCATTTTAGCCATTCAGCCTGAGAATGCTTGCAATAATGAATTAGCTCCGAGCTGAGAAAAAGTCTGGACGTTAAGGGAGGAGACCGAACCAATGAGGGATATAGAAGCGGATGGGAGGGGCCCAGAACAAGATGAAAATAGAAGAGGGCAGGTCTGGGCCCAGGTCCTTCATCACACTTGGCTAAAGATGTTTACCAATATTCCAGGGTGGGCTTGATATTTAATCTCAGGCACATAAATTAGCAATATATGTGCAGTGTGCACTATTAAAAATCATATAAACACAAATAGTACTAAGATATGTAGATCTTGGTGTTTCACATGTTTCATATTTCCACATATATACACATAAAGGTATCCTTACTTAAAAGTTTTAATCTGTTCCATGAATTACTTTAAATTACGTAAGTTGTCCAGATATTTTTAATGGAATATCTCCTGAACCTTACCTGTAGTCACAGTCCACAGGCCAAAGGTACATAGCTCAGGTAAACCTCGATCTTCAGGACTGTTGCCCACAGTGAGTGCCCTTGACACTGAAGCCTGGTTTTCCAACTGTCTTTAGACACTGCTCCTTGTGCACCTGCATGACAACCCACACTGAGATTGACAGCCCACCCAACTTCTTTGCTCTAAGCTCTGTGCATGTGCCAATAATAATCTCCAAGGAACAATTCTGTCTACTTTACCTAAATTTGTTAAAATCTAAAGCAATACAGGAAATGTTAGAAAATGACATTAGCTCTAACCTTTTACCTTTCTTTCTTTCCTTCCTTCCTTCCTTCCCTCCCTCCCTCCCTCCTTCCTTCCTCTCTTTCTTTCTGCAGTAGAAAACAAAAGGGGTCACTGTGTACTATGCAAAAAAGGAGGAAGATGACTTCAGATGCTTTATTAAGGCCACTGACCTAACACCCTGAGAAGTGACACCTCAGCTCATGTGCTATCCAAGAGGCTTGATTTAAGGTAATTTGCATGTCATGAAATAGTAAAATCTCAAACATCTTCATCACAGTAACATAGCCACAAAAGTGAAGGCCTGGGTTTGCATCTCATTGCCTGCCTGCTCAGGTCTGCAGGTAATTTATGGTAGCATCTGATTTTCACATTTTCATGGAACCTGACACAAATTCCCTAAATAATCCATTAAACTGTTTTGCACACTTGAGGTGTGGCAACCATCATCCCAAGTGTTTCACATGTGTTGTCTCTGATCTTTACAATGACCCTATGAGGTAAGAAGTGTTTGTTTCTTCATTTTGAAGATGAAGGAGCTGAAGCTTCGAGACGTTAAGTAAATTGTCACAAAGCTACTAACAATGGTGCCAGGACCAGACATGCCTGCCGGACTCCAGAGTCTGGGCTGTTAAATTCTGTATTACCTGCTTCTCCTTTGTACAACAACATTACGAGATTTAAATAAGAGACACACAGAAAGTTTTGCAAATGCTGGATGTGACACTGTGTACCCTCCATGATAATGGATAGTGATAAAAACATTTCTCTGGAATTTCTCATTACATTTGGGTGAAAATAAAGGTTCTAGGTTTGATTCAGCAAACAATTCAGTGGGATTATTTCATAACAAGGCACATTAAACAACTTTGATGCAATTGCAACCATATCCTCATAAATATTTTTGGTGAAGTCTATTGGGACTACTTTGGAGTCAGATTCTTTCAGATTCAAGTTCCTTCAAAATCAGACCATCTTTTTTTTTTTTTAATTTGAGATAAAGAGAGAGAGTGAGCACGAGCAGTGAGGAGAGGGGCAGAGAGAGAGGGAGAAGCAGACCTCCCACTGAGTAGGGAGCCTGCATGGGGCTCAATCCCAGGACCCTGAGATCATGACCTGAGCTGAAGACAGATGTTCAACCAACTGAGCACCTAGGTGCCCCAAAATCAGATCATCTTGATATTTATCGAATATCTACAATGCACAGGCATGTGTTAGGTTCTTAATTTTTAAAAAATCACAAAAAATATACATCTGATGAAAGACTTGTGTCTAGAATATGTGAGGAATATTTCATCTCAATAATAAGGCAAACTATCCAATAAATGTTCAAATTATTTAAACAGACACTGTGCCAAAAAATTACACAAGTGGCAAATATACATATGAAAGAATCTTTAATATCTCTAGTGATATGAAAGGTTAAAACCACAGTTAGAGATAACTATACCCCAAAAGTCACTTTTTTAAACCAAATGTTGAGAAGGTAAGCACTTAAAAAGTTCTTACATTGCTAGCGGAAATTCCAAATGGCAAATCCACTTTGGAAAACAGCTCTGCTGTTACTTACAAATGTCAACATGCTCATCCTGAAACCCAGTATTCCTACTTATAATTATTTAACCAAGAGAAATGAAAACATTTCTATAGGAAGACATAACTTAATGCTCTTCATAACAGCTTCAAACTGAAAACAACCTTCAGCTATCAACAATTAACAGGTAAACAAATTGTGGTATATCCATACAATAGGATACTTAAACATAAATAAACACCAAACAGATAGATAATTAGATAAAGCACTGATATACACAACCATAATCACGATAACATTATGGCAAATGACAGAAGCCAGGCACCATAAACTCTATAGTAAATTATTCCATTTAAATGAAATTCTAGAACAGACACAACTCAAGTAATGGAAAAGCAGATCAGCAGTCACCTGGGGCTGGGAGTGGAAAGAAGGAAATCTTAGAATGATGGAAATTATCTATACTCTTAACTGTAGTGGTGATTATGTGACACCATATACTAGTTAAGATTCATCAATTATACATGCAAAATCAGTAAATTTTATCATAAGTATTTTACTTCAATAAAGTTGCTTTAGAAAAAAATCTCATTATATTACCACAATATCCCAGTAATAAAGTCAGTGTTAATTTAATTTTACAGAAGAATAAATGAAGTAAATTGCCCAAATTCATGCAATTAAGAAGTGAGAGAAGGGGTGCCTGGGTGGCTCAGTTGTTAAGCATCTGCCTTCGGCTCAGGTCATGGTCCCAGGGTCCTGGGATTGAGTCCCACATTGGGCTCCCTGCTCAGCAGGAAGCCTGCTTCTCCCTCTCCCACTCTCCCTGCCTATGTTCCTGCTCTCACTCTCTCTCTCTCTCTCTCTCTGTTAAATAAATAAATAAATAAAAAAGCTTAAAAAAAAAAAGAAGTGAGAGAATAAGCATACGAACCAGGTATTTGGAATAGCAAATGGAAAGCTTTTCATTTGTCCCATTGTTCCCAGAGCCCTTATGTCCTTATCCTTGGCCACATTTGGCATGTAAGCTGACTCTTGAGACCCCTGCTCATTCCTGCTGTAGACTCACAGTTACCCAATCTGAAGCAGGATAATAGTTTATCACAATAATTGTGTTAATATTAATAAAATTAATAGACAATGCCAATTCTTTTCTGTAGCATTATCATCAATTGGTGTCTTTAACTGTAATTTTCCCTACTCGTAATGAATGGAGAAATGACAAAGATTTTATTTTATTTTTAACATAAGATAACTTGTTTTAAAATAATATCCTATTAAATAATTACAATTTTTAAACAAGTAATCAGGGGTAAACTGGGGAAAAGAGCGACTCCCATGATGATGCCATATCAGATTCAAGGAAGACACAGGCTTAATTGTGAATCCAGTGGCCAAGGCTTTAGATATAAAAATAATTTTCATCCTGTTTGTAGATAGCAACAGGAAGATATTGGTATTTCTCTGAAGCATTTATTGAGGGTGAAGCATGCAACAAAAAAGAGAAAAATGCTCTGAAGTTATGGGGGACCTGAAAAACCTGACTCAAATGGTTTCCTCTTTGCAAATTTCTACAATCACTAGTAGAAAGATACACAACCCACATGTATACAGGCAGGTCCATGACTGAATGATGGAGCTGCTCTAGTGATAAGTCAAGGCAGAGTGATACAACTCGAGAGAGAATTCAGAAATACGTTTTTTTAATGTGTCAAAAAAGAGAGGACAGCTAGGGCCTGACTTGACTTGGGATGGTTCAAGCTAAAAGAAATGGAGATATCTGCCTTCACAGTTCTTTCTTTGCACAAATCTGTGATACAAAATGTAGCTAGACTCCAGGGATGAATCAAATAAATAGCTTCTGCTAGAAAACGTATTAGTTTATGAAATTAATTAGGCAATTGTTTCTTACCTGTTCCTCAAGAGCTTGTTAATCAGATGTATCCATACTTCATCTGTGGTGTGGAAGGATTACTTCATGGAGAGAACTATACAATCTATTGTGATTGATCCTGATTCATTTCTTTTTAAATTTTTTTCACATTTAAATGAAAATCTTTACTAAGGATAAATTTTTTCTTTGCAAATTGATTTGACAAACAAGTCATGTCATGGATTAATATATGCATATAGGTATCTAAGCAAAACTAAATTATGTACCGGGCGCCTGGGTGGCTCAGTTGGTTAAGCGACTGCCTTCGGCTCAGGTCATGATCCTGGAGTCCTGGGATCGAGTCCCGCATCGGGCTCCCTGCTCGGCAGGGAGTCTGCTTCTCCCTCTGACCCTCCCCCCTCTCATGTGATCTCTCTCATTCTCTCTCTCTCAAATAAATAAATAAAATCTTTAAAAAAAAACACTAAATTATGTACCTTGCAGAATTTCTATCAAAACCTATGACTGAAAATGTTATGAAATCATTATCCTTCCGCATTTATAGTTTGATTTTTTATATATGGCAAAGAGTGACCACGGCTTGCACGATATAGCTCTAACTTACTCAACCATTATAAAATGGCTGAAGATTATCTTAACATTAGAAATAATAACAATAGGGAATGCTCAATGAAAATTTAGTACGTAGTAGGGAGTATTCTCAGTGGTTCATCTATATTAACTTAATCAATTCTCACAACAAACCTATAATGTAGGCTACTATAATTGTCTCTACTTTACAGATGAGAAAACTGAGGCACAGAGTTTAAGGAACTTGCCAATAGTACAGAAATAATGGCAGAACTGGGCATGACCTCAAGCAGCAGAGTGTTAAAATCCTTGATTTTTTTTTTTTAAGATTTATTTATTTATGAGAGAGAGAGAGCTTGGGGGGAGGAGGGACACAGGGAGAGAAATAGTCTTAAGCAGACTCCGAGCTGAACACAGAACCTGACATGGGGCTCGATGTCACGATCCTGAGATTGTGACCTGAGCTAAAACCAAGAGTCCGATGCTTAACAGACTGCACCTCCAGGCACCCCAGAATCCTGGGTCTTAAGCACTACTTTCTATTGCCTTCAAAGAAAGAGAGCTAAAGTCATTCTTTCTTGTGTAAGTTTATTTTACAAGTTCAGTAAGTATTTACTTAACTAAAAATCAACATATTCAACTAAAAATCAACATATTCTTATTTTCTATCATACCTCAAAATAAACATAATTGGTTGCTGAGGCTCTCACTATGCAAAGGTGTGGTACTGTAGAAAGTTGCAGGTATCTGTGCAGAGTCCTTGGAATATTGGAGGTTTGACCCCATTCAAAAGTTCATGGTTCCACCTGGTAAGGACATGCATAAGGCTCACCTCCTGACTGGCCTCCTGGCTTTACTTCAAAACCCCTTGACAAAGTGCGTCCATTTTATTTCACCTTTCACAGTGGCAAGACTATGGGTTGCAAACCGTCTGTCATTTTTTTGTTTTCCTTTTTTTCCCATGTAGTATAGTTGCATACACTCCATGTTGATTCTTTTTTATCATTATACATCATGGAAAGAAGAGATTTCTCCACCCCCTATGTCCCCAGCAGCTACTTGAGAGTGATTTGTTGTGGGAGTTACCTGGACATGTTCCAAGCTAATTGCAGTTTTGATTGTTATTGTTTCTTTTCTTAGTTCCACTTTTCTGTCTGAGGTTGATCCTGCTTTTCTTATACCTACTTAAATGAGATAAATAGCTCATTGTGAAAACCATAACACAACACCTCACTTTTCATCTACTGACACAGAGACAGTACAAATTCTGTGAAAATGGCTTTTGTCCCCCCATTAATCCTCATTTACTTCCACCTCCTTTGTTGCTTAGAACTAGCCAACTCAATGGTAGCCTAGTGTTTTTGCAAGTAAGTGTGTGCTTCGCTTCTCTGCTTCTTAGCTTTGTGCTTCCTCTTTCTTTGCTTGGATCCATCAGAATGGAGTCTTCTCTATTGGTGGATTAGCCCCACTGTTTTCTGAGTGCTAGCTTCATCGGTATCTTTCCTGGTAGCTACTCCATCTGTTTTGGTGTCTGGCTTCCCAGCTGTCTCCTAATTTCACTGAAAGTGACTTTTTCTTTTGTATTTGCTATTTTCTCAATGACCTCCAAGATGAGACAGCAAAAACTGAATTTTTACCTTCATGTTCAAACTGAAAACAACACTTTCTAATTCCTTAATTAAATGTATCAAGTAACTTATTATGCTCCTGTGTTTTAGAATATCATAAAAATAAGTTTCAGCAACATACCTTAAAATGAATGGCATGGAGTATTTAGTATAAAAAATCTCTCTGGGGGCGCCTGGGTGGCTCATTCGTTAAACATTTGCCTTCGGCTCAGGTCATGATCCCAGAGAAGCCTGCTTCTCCCTCTCCCACTCCCCCTGCTTGTGTTCCCTCTCTCGCTATGTCTCTCTGTCAAATAAATAAATAAAATCTTTAAAGATTATTGCGAGAGAGAGAATGAGAGACAGAGAACATGAGAGGGAGGAGGGTCAGAGGGAGAAGCAGACTCTCGCCAAGCAGGGAGCCTGATGCGGGACTCGATCCAGGGACTCCAGGATCATGACCTGAGCCGAAGGCAGTCGCTTAACCAACTGAGCCACCCAGGCGCCCCAATAGATAAAATCTTTAAAAAAAAAAGAAATCTCTCTGGATGGATGCATTAATGTGAATATCATTTTAATATCCTCATATGTTTATTCCATATGTTATCACAAAGTAACATAATGATATGAATGTTCCTGCAACCTTCAAGGATGACATCTTTAGAGTACCATATGATAATGGGTCAGGTATTTTGATAGGATCATGAAAAATAGCCAAGCATAAAACCTACTCCTTAATGTATTCTTTAACATATGATAAACCAGAAAAAAAAAAAAAAAAAAAACACAAGGTTTCAAATGAGCCACCTTTCACACTAACTTTCAAAAGCAGAAGGATGGAATTGACCAAAAGAATCAAAACCTATCACTAGTATCCATCACTGTCAAATTTCTAGTCAACTTGTCCTTCACAGAAGTAGTTCCTAGATCTGCGATAGGCTTAATTCCTCCTCCAGAGCAATTAGCATGCCTTTTCAACAAGTATGATTTAAAATGACTTGTATGATGAGAATCATTTTATGTGGCATACATTCTTGCTGTTATTATAAAACTCAACAAATGGATGGATGAATAATACAAAATTGGCAAAAAGAGAAAAGTTTTTGAAGACAAGCACAACTTGGGCATAGAATCTAGAAGTAATAATAAATAGAATGACACACATGGTAGACATGAAATTGAATTGGGATCAAGATAAAAAGGCCTGAGTCTAATCTTTGCAGTGCTCAGAGACTGAACTCAGAGGGCAGAGATCTTCAATGGAATCTATAGATCAGGGATTTTAAAAATCTTGACTAGGCAGAAATCCAGGGGGTCCCACAAAGATGCCTCAGGGATCATGAAGGAGACAGATGGGGTCAGGTGGGCAGACCTTTTCACCAGAGAGGCTTCCAGAACCAAGCCATTTTAAAAGTATCACCTTACTGTGCAAATCTGTAAAACTGTGCTTAAGGAAAGGAAACTGAGGCTTAAAAATGTTTGGATAGCACTTTTTTTTTTTTAAGATTGTATTTATTTATTTGAGACAGAGAGAATGAGAGAGACAGAGAGCACATGAGAGGGGGGAGGGTCAGAGGGAGAAGCAGACTCCCTGCTGAACAGGGAGCCTGATGCGGGACTCGATCCCGGGACTCCAGGATCATGACCTGAGCTGAAGGCAGTCGCTTAGCCAACTGAGCCACCCAGGTGCCCAGGATAGCACTTTTTGATGTAGCCTTAATGAAATTGCCAGAATATGCAATGTAGTCAATTTTGAGTTGTTTTGAGTAGATATGGAGTGCAAAGAACTGCAGGAACATCTTAGCTTTGCTCCACCTTGTTAGCACAGCCTTCTGTGTAGGAGAGTGATGGGCTGGTTGCAGTGAGATTATATGTCTCCTCCTCAGTGTCTGATACCTTTTGTCACATAAGTGTTACCCTCTTGAGTTAAGACATGATTTCAGAGTAATAGTGGGCTCAAATGAAAAGTTTGTGTATTAGGGTTCTCCAGAGAAACATAATCAATAGGATAGATAGATACATACATAGATACATACATAGATACATACATACATACATACATACATACATATGTAGATACATAGATAGATACATAGATATAGATCTATAAAGAGTCACCCAGAGGAGAGTTGCAGTTTGAGTCTCATGGCAGTCCGCTGGCAAAATTCCTTCTTTTCCTGGAGAAGTCAGTGTTTTTTTATTAAGCCTTCAATTAATTGGATGAGGCCCACCCATATTATGGAGGACAACCTGCTTTACCCAAAGTCTACTGATTTAAATATTAATCTTATCTAAAATGATACATTCACAGAAACATTTTGAATAACCTTGGACCAAATATCTAGGTATCATGGACTAGCCAAGTTGATACATAAAATTAACTATCACAGGTAGGCAATCAAGGATTATTATAACAGCTACATGCTGTCATCAGGGACCTGAAGCTTTTCCAATATTTCTGCCTCATCGAATTTAGCACATGACTTTCATCTTCCAGACTGCCTCATGGTCACAAGATGGCTGCTAACATTCAGGCAACATAGCTGTGATTCCAGGAAGGAAGGAGTAAAAGCAAAATGGTTTCGTTGATGGCACACTCACATGTTCCGTGGCATTCCATTGTCCATATCCATTTCATATGCTCACCTTTATCTGTAGAACAGATTGGAAAACAGTTTTTAGTGAGCATAATACAATTGCCCACAAAACTGTGATTCTCTTAGTACAAAAAAAGGTGGAGCATGTATGCTGAATAAGCAACTAGCAGCCTTTGCCACAGTAGCTGTCTTTTTAGGAGCACTTGTGTGCCGGGTCATGTGCTGAGTACTATGTACACATGACCTCATGTACTCTTACAAAAGCCCGATGGAATAGAAATAATCCTAATCATCCTCACTTAAAGGGAGAAAAGCATAGACTTAAAAGATTTAAGCAACTGGGTCCAGGTCAAACACATAGGAAGAGGTACCTGGAAATTGTGGGACCTTCTGACAGCTCTGTTTGTTTTATGGCTGCATTTCTCTTCAGTCATTTGATGGTTGCTCTTCACCCCCTGTGGTTTTGAGTGCTCAGCATCATGTGCCTTTTGTTCTTAAACTCAAAACCACAAGGTCACAAGAGTCCTTCTACAACTTCTATTGCATATAAAATATTAACTTGAGCAATTGTGCTCCCAAAATTCACTTTCATGAAGCATATTAAATTAAACCTCTTCTGTTCATATCTCAGACTATTTAAATTGAATAAAAGATAGTTCACAGACGCCATTTGTGTAATACATTAAAATATCAAATAGATGTTTGAAATACAGTTTTTAAATAGGGAATCTACCTTGAGCTTCCATTTCCCAACCACATGCAAACAAGTGCTCATTTTGTGCTTATGTGTGCAAGCCATACTTCCCCAAGTGATTCAAGACACTGAGAAAATCAATGACTCTGCTTCCAATCCCAAAGTTCAGTTACCCTGAAGCCATTCCTACTTTTCTTCTTTGTTTCTATCTTCAGCCCAATCAATTGTCTCTGCCCCTTCCCAGTATCCTCTTTGTCCAAACTTGGGCTTGGCTTCCCTGCTGTGGTAATGGGTGAGTGAAAATGGTCTCCATTGTGTACCTCAACTCATTGGTCCCAGAGTGATGTTCCTATATCCATCCCAGAAGACCAGTTAGTTGCTGCCCTGTCTTTTGAAATAGATAGCAGGTTTTATTATTTTAAACTTACTGCAGACTTCGTTTTTCTACTTGACTGACATTGTGACCTTCATTCTTCTTCCATTAATGCTACTGATCCTAATTTGATTTTGCTGTTTTGGGGTTACCAGAGTCCAGCAGCTAATGCCATCTATGGAAAAAGAATTCCGACCATGCTGTTCTAACCGTTAGGCATCAATTTTGTGGCCTCCTGAAAATCAATTGTGTCCAAGGACATAAAATTAATTCTCCATTGGTTTGTCCCAGGGGCTTATGAGGCTTTCTTAATTAACCTTTAAATGGATGCTGGAAAATGGCTGTGTCCTAGACCAGTCCTTTTCTCATATTGAGTTCCTGTCTTCCTGGGTGACCCTCCCTGCCTTTAACATAGAACAAACCTTCTTCCTGGATGGTCAATGTAAACTCCACACTTGTCATACCACACCACCACCAACCCTCCCCACACATAAGCAGTTTAATAGTTATCATTGATCTTCCTGTCTATGGTGGGAAGATGGCAGAGGTGACAAGAATCTGAGACTGTGAATTCTTTTCTAGGTGTTCAAGCTGCCACAGCTTCCAAGGGAGGTATGCAGAGAAAATGCTTCTAATTAAATTCACCCTTTCTCTAGATATCGGAAGACTTGTCTCCAAATTTCTCTATTGGACTTTTGACTTTAGCACATAGGGCTGAAACAAGTATAAGAAACAAGGACTTTATTCACCTCTAACTTGACCCCTTTGTGTTAGTTTTACATCTTCATTTTAACAAGTAATATCTTATGTCAGAGAGAAAGAAAGAGAGGTGAACTAAGGACAGCTGGATCAAAGTACAGGGGAATTTCCATTTGTCCAAAGCAGAACTTTCCCAGGCAGCCCACCCCAGAATTTTTCAATAGTAGACAGGTTCTCTCAAATGGTAGACTGAACCAGGTCAAATTTTCCAACACAAGCTGCACAGGGAGAAACAAAAAGAGAGAGGGAGAAATCTAACCAAGGAAAACAGCCCTGGAATCATGAGGAGTGGGCATATTCTCTGTCCCCCACAGGGATCCTTGTCCTTAGTATCTTGGTCTGATAATAACTGTGTGTCCTTGTACTTGACATGCATATGTCATTCTAATGCTCAGGACCAGAATAGGTGTGGTGGGTGAAGATAAGAGTGGCTAATGTGCTTCTTCTCCATCAGTGGATGGTACTTTTTGGGTCATGGAGCCCTTTAAATATTGAATATACCTTCAGCTTTGGTCCCCAGAAAAATGCCTTCCTGCCTTCCAATAACAACTTTGCCTTTTATTTGAGAGAGCCAATAAATCTAAGAAGTTCACTCACAGACTTCTAATTGAGAATTTTTGCCCCAATGGTTAGAATGTGCCACTAACAATAAGATCTATCTGCTGTCTGCTCCCAGTTTGCTTGTCTGCTTAAACCAACACACCAATTGGCCCCAAAACACTGCCCAGCTAGATAGAAGATATAATTAGGGCTGCAGCATGGAGTCAGGTATGATCTCTTTTAGCCAGCAATGTTTTAGTAAACTCTAAGGGACATAAGGGATTTCTATGACAGGGACATCCAGGACACAGAAGTTCAAGTCTGTCTGTTTGGAAAGACACAGAATCCCGAAGACAAAATAAAATAACATGCTTCAGAGAGAGATCTTTGCTGTAGGGCTCTAGTTGAAAGCTGGGTGTGGAAGACCAAGCATTGAATCTGGCTGTTAGTTATGATTAGGGTTCTTTTGAAATTTCTTTCTGGCACTCTTTCTTTTCATATATAACATGAGGATAATTCTTGGCCCACAAAATCGGTGTAATGACCAAACAAAATAATGTACCTGGTAAACTAGGAACACTTTGCAACTGGATGAACTAGTGTGTATGAGCACACGGTGTGTTCAGTATGTGTTCAGTAAATGTTTAGAATTCAGTCACTGTAAAGTACGTGAAAGATATCCTCATAATATTTAAAGGTCTTCACCTTATAATTACAATAATAAAGCAAGGCAGTGGTACCGGAAGGAGGGTCAGAGACACAAGTTAATTACTTATTGTGTGTGTGTTTGGGGGGTGCTTTGTTGCAAGATTCCCTACATTTTTGGGGAGCAAGTGGAGTATATAAAAGGAACATGGACCACACAGGGTATTTATTTATTTATTTATTTATTTATTTATTTATTTATTTATTTATTTTTAAGATTTTGTTTATTTATTTGACAGAGAGAGACACAGCGAGAGAGGGAACACAAGCAGGGGGAGTGGGAGAGGGGGAGAAGCAGGCTTCCCGCTGAGCAGGGAGCCCAATGCGGGGCTCGATCCCAGGACCCTGGGATCATGACCTGAGCTAAAGGCAGACGCTTAACGACTGAACCACCCAGGCGCCCCCACACAGGGTATTTAAAGACAGTCTTCTCCATACTTTGCAAATCCTCAGCAGCATGAAATTCATTAGAAACCTATTAATATCCAGTTAACTAAGTCAGCTAATATGTAGGCCAATGATTTCATCTCCACTCCCAGAAAATACTTGAGTCTCCTTACACATAAAAGAGATCCCCTAAAAAGATCATCTGTCTTATTTGTAGACGAAGCTCCATTGAATCAAATTCATTTTTTCTTTCTCAGAATATTTCTATAAAAGAAAAGAGAGTCCACTTGTCCCAAAGAGTATCTAAATCAGGATCTCCTAATCTCAGTTCCTTAGAAGACAACGAACTGTGAGAACTTACTAAATATACACACTAAACATCAAACTGTGGCTAGTTTGGGAAAGGCTGGGCTTTAAAATTAGATAGGTCACCTTGGAATACCTAATATATTAATTTGTATTATTGTGATAGATGCAGTATCAGTTCACAAAACTTACATGAGTGGAAGGAGATTTCAGCGATGGTAAGCTACCATCACCAAGTGTTTTCAATGAATGTAGAATGCCCTATGTTTGAAATTAGAGGCAGGACAGCAGAGTAATTAAGAGCTCAGGCCAATCTCATGGGGTAGCTATGAAAACCAAATGAGATATAGTTTACAAAGCACTTAGAATAATGCCTGGCACACAATAAGGGCTACATAAGCCATTGTCTTATATATAAAGAGAATTTACCTGGAGAAAATCTTTGGGTAAAATAGAAGTTATTTAAGTACAATTTCCCCTGTTCCTTGGGCTTATTTGGCACACGTAAATCTTTACTGAGGGTTTTAGAATTGCCCTAGAAGAAGAAATGTAAAAGGTAAAGGCAGAATGAGTTCTAGTTACGTCTTAGAGAAATGATGGCTTTATGGCATATTTGGGACAGGCAAGAGTGAACATGCACTCAGGGATGGGTAACAGCTGTGTTTCCATGGGCAAATTTTGCATGGAGACATGAGTTAGGCGATATTATCATAACTATTTTAAAGAGGAGCAATTTGAAAAAGAAAGAAGTTAGATAATCTGTTTAAGCACGCATTTCAAATATTGGACACAGCTGAGATTTGAACACTGACATCCTTGCTCTAGAATTTACTCCCTAATCATTTTATGTTTAGCTGAACCTTGCAGCAACATCTCAAGTAACTCATTTCAACTTTACAGGTTGGCGATGAAACTCATTGGTACAGAAGAAAGAATGCCCTGAAGACTCTGAAATCTGAAAATCTTTTTGTTTTACTCTCCTTATATCTTTTTTCCCTCTAAATTACAATAATTTTCTGCAGCTGGTCATGAAAATTCAAGTCTAGACTTTACAATGTATATTTGATTTTGACACACATGTTTTGTGGCAAAATTTTGTAATAGAGTAATTGGAACTTAGATTATAAACTGCTGTTTGTCACATTTAATTGATATTTTGGTTGTTTCCACACTGTGTGGGTGTGAGAATGATGTTATGGTATTCTTGGGTGTCTTGAGTGTTTCCTAAAACTATAGAAAGGTGTGGCTAGTGAGAGCTATTTTTGGAGGGGCTGAAATGATTTCAATGGGAAGATATCCCAGGTTTCAGATATTGAAGAAATGCCTGAAATTCCATTCATTCATTTGACTGCTATTCCTCACACTGAATGGGAGCTGAAATAAGCCATGTGGCACATACATTATTTTGTGTGTGTGTAAGAGAGTACTCAAATTGCTCTAAGTTGAAATGTGAGAACACAGAAGAAGACTTTCATTCCCGTAGCACTCCAGATTTCTGAATGAGAACAAGGACTGACTTGGTGGAGAGAGGGAAGTCATAGGGTTACATTCTATTTATCCACATGCTTTCCCATATGCATCCCTGCCCAATGACCTTAGGTTCACTCTCCTTTCTGGTGATTCCTAATGTTATATCTCCATCCCTTGTCTATACACCGCGTTCATGTGTCCGATTGCTTGCTCAATATCTGAACATGGATGCTGTGGAAACATCTTGAACTTAACTTCTCCAAAGCAAAATAATTTATTTCTTTCCATATTCCCAAAGACTTTTCCTTCGCTAATCTGATTTCAGCAAATGATGTCACCATCTATTGAGGTGCTTAGGCCAGGGTCGTAGGAAGTATTGTTCCTGTATCCCGTTCTTAGAGAGAACATCTCACTGATTGGTAGATTCTATCAATGGCACCTCCACAATATAGCAGGAATCACTCATTTGTTTGTCATTTCTACTACTATTACCTTCATCCAAGCCATCACCATCCAACCCTAGATTCTCACCTAGATTTTTGCATCACACCATACTGAGCCTCTTTGCTTCCACTTTACTACCTGACAGTCAGTTCGGCCCACAGTAACCAGTATGATATGCGGCTTCTAGAGATAATAAGTCAGAGTCAATAAAAGATCGTAGGAGCTGATCCATCTACTATTTTGACCATAGATACATAGGAGTAACAAATTATCAGGAAAAAGTTTCCAAAAGAACAAGCAGAATTCTTCCGCAATGATCTTTCTCCTGTGTGGGGAAGCACAGTAAGCCTAGTGAATTGGGTTCACTTCCAAGTTTAAAAACCGCTGGAAGAGGGTGCCTGGGTGGCTCAGTTGGTTGGGCGACTGCCTTTGGCTCGGGTCATGATCCCGGGGTCCTGGGATCGAGTCCCACGTCGGGCTCCTGGCTCAGCGGGAAGCCTGCTTCCTCCTCTCCCACTCCCCCTGCTTGTGTTCCTGCTCTCGCTGTCTCTGTCTCTGTCAAATAAATAAATAAAATCTTAAAAAAAAAAAAAAAACCGCTGGAAGAAAAGGAGAAAACCTGTATGAGTGTGTTGATCACACATTGTACCCTAACTGCAGGGTGGTGGCCCTGTACCTATTTAATGTAGTCAACATAAGCCCAGTGGCAGGTGCACAGCTCACCTATCCTGTCTACTCTCATTGTAAAGTGGGAAAATCAATGAATTGGAACCACAAGCAGGAGCCACCACTCTGTGGAGGGCCATGAGTCATGCTTGAGAATCTCTGGTATTCATATGTTGCTAAAATGTTACGTCTTCCCAATTGTCCACTCCACCTCAAGGGAAGAAATGCTCTGCCAGAGGTCAAGGGCAAAGTGGACTTCCGCAGTCCACAGAGAGGCAACACAGGAAGATATGTGATCTTTTTGTGGATGAGATACATGATTATGCATTGAACAGAACAGCTGCAATATTGTTTTCTTTATGTAACAGTTTTCTTCCAACTCATGTAGCTGATGTTGAAAAATGAAAACTGGAATTTATTCCAGATTGTGAGGTGCTTTGCAAAGTGCAGAATAGGAACAGCGTTAGATCCCTGCAAATGGAAAGACAGCCCTCAGCCTCAGCACCCTGCTCTTTCTGCCCCTGCTGGAGAAGAGAAGCACTAAAGCTTGTATGTGATCTGGATTAATGAACCAGGATAGAAGACCAGATAGGCCTTGGGGAAAATACAGCCTCTTTTAGTAATTACAATGCATTTTCTAAATCGTTAGCCCCTTACTTGAGAACGTAGCTGGGTAATGATGATTGTGGGTTTCAGATTAGGGATTTTAGATTCTGGGTTTTACTAGGAGCCACAACTAATGGGTATTTATTTTCATTCTCTTTTTTAAAGTTTGGAGTATATTTTCTCAATACTGGTATCGAATGCAGAGGTTTTGGAAGGAGGTGAAGGGCTAACCGCTAGCATTAACATTCAGTTTTCTGTGTCACATCACCTGAATCAGCTACACACCTGAGCAATTGCTACTCTCGCTGTCAACAGAAAAGGAGAGAAAGCCAGGAGCAGAGTGAGCAAAATTACATAAAAGGGGAAAAATGGATTTCATTGACACATGTCCCAAAAGTATTGGTTAAGTTATGGTGTTTATCACTCAAGGTATCTGATTTCAAAAGCGCATGTATATGTTATGATCAGTTAAGGGTGCTGAACCATTCTTCATCAGATTAAAAATGAAGGATTAAAAAAAGCAGGCTGACACCATGTTATATAGGATTATAGTTTTTTATCAAAGATTAGCAGGCTGTGTTCCACTATCTAACATGCCTGAGTTGTCCCAATCTGTTGCCTTTAGAAGGCAGGATGACAAAATTCAAATTTCAGAGGCAGCCAGAGGATGAATAAAGCGTGGAGATGACTCAGCCTGGAGAAAATATGACTGTCGGAGTATTACCGTAAAACAGGCCTCACTGTCCTGGCTGTCAACGCAAATAACAGGAGAGAGTAGGAAGGACCCAGTGGAGAAGGGGGATCTAAATGAATATGGAGTTCTCAATCCTTCAACTCATTAGAAAGAAAGAAAAAAGAATAGCTTTGTGAAGAAGAAAGAGAATTCTTATATATTTAAATTTATAGCACTGATTTAATTTTCATATGTCAATTGAAATAGGAGATTGCCTACATAGCTGGCAGCCTTTGGAAACCACCTGGTCAGGATGTTACAGAACAGTTATAGATTAGAACTCTGCGTGGTCAAGTCTCAGATGGGTATTCTGTTCTCTCATAAAAGAAATCCTTTACTTGATATACAGCTTATTTATTCTTGAACTGTTTCTAAAGGTTTGGGTTTTCTAAATATGAAAATGAAATGCCAGGATAATTCTGGAACGAAATACGTATCTAACCCCTTTGCACGCCTCAAAGCAGACTATAGGATAGCATCAGCCACGGTGACTGGGGATTGCCCACTACTGATCATGAACAATCAGGTTATTGGTCTTTGTATTTAATGAACAATGTGGGGTCTTGAAAGATCTAACAGAATATAAGCTTTGAGATGTGTTATTGTAGTAAAGATGAATGTTTACAAGAAATCCCTAAAACAGAAATTTTTAAGTTCAGGGCCCAATATATTGATTAGCGAGTGAGCACAAAGGACAAGCACAGATCAGTCAATTTTATATTTAAAGCAACATGCTCCGTGTTATGAATTTGGCCCTGCATTTCAAGGAATTTAATAAATCTGAAAGGCAGAATTTGGATCAGTTATTTATTATACTATGTCAACCATTTCTTTATAGACCCAGCTAACTTCAAAAGGGGTTGAAATTACAAGGGCACAAAAGTTGGGGTCAGAGGTTACAGGCTCCCACCAGTGGTGGTTCCGTGCATTACCGAGTTTCCAACAACGGGGCACCTGAGAACTTACACGCTGCGTTTGTCCTATGTTGTAGTTTTCCTATACTACAATACTACAAATCAGTAATGTGTCCTTTTTAGTTCACAGGGAACTAAAAGCTACATTTAGGAAATGAGAGCTTTTCCACAGGACATATGACTTTGGGGGCTTAGTGATGATGAGTTTCACTCCAATCTTCCTTGGTGTAGATTTGGGGGTTCCTCCATCCTCACATTATCCTCTCCTTTTGATGGAAAAGAGAGGGACAGTCTTACTGAATATTTGTTTAACTCAAAGTCAGGTCATAATTTTCACATTGTAGCTATAATCACACCCCCAGAACCACCAGAGTGAACATCCGTATCACTGTTTCTTGTGGGGAAATTTGCATCTGATATAGACATCTTAGGTTATGCATATTTTTATAAGAAGTTACCTCTCCTATTCTTCAGAGTTTATCTGTATTTGCATTTATCTTTTTAATGTCCTTCAGTTAAATTTTGTGAATTTTTACCAAAGGTATTATACATTTGAATAGATGTATTTTCTAGATAATTTTATAGTTTCTTTTTTCATTTTTAAGTGGATTTTCTTTTCCTATTTCATTTTTTACTTAGTTATGTTTGCTAAAAGTTTCTAAGATTTCAAATTGTAGTCTGGTTTCATAAACCTGATCAATTTTATTTAACTCATGCTCTTGTTTTTAATGTTGACAATGATATCACTAACTAGTAATTCTGTCATTTTATTTTTGTATTTCTTTTTACTGTATTATTAATTGGCTAGTCTCTCTCATATAATGTTGTGTGATTGTCATATTATCACATACTCTTGCTTTTTTCCCCCCTGTATGGAATGCATAGTTTCACAATTAAAATTTTTTTCACTAATGCCATTTATCAGGTTAATGACCATCCTGTCTAATCCCACTCTGCTAAGTTTTTATTGTGAAAGGTTTAATTTTCTAAAACATATTTTGCATATATTAAGATGACCACATTTTTTTCTTTTATCTATTAATTGAACACATTGTGTTATTCAGCTTTCTAAAATGCAATAACCTTGTCACTATTTGGTTAGGATACATTTTTAAAAAACACACTGCTGCATTATAAATAACTATATTTTTAGTTAGAATTTTTATTCTCTTTAGTATTGGAAGCCTTGTGAAATGAGCTAGGGAATCTTCCCACTTTTTTCATTTTCAAGGAGAAAGTGCATAAGATTGAAGAAGAGTTTGCATAAAATCATTATTCCTGTTCCTTGAAAGTTAGAAAGCATATGCCTAAGAGTCTGTGCTTCCACTTTCTATATTTTGGGGAGACTGTAGATTATTCACAAGGGAGTTTCTCTACTATGAACTAGACCAGTCAGGGTGTGCACATGAGTTTGTGAGTGTGTGTGTGGTTAGATTAACTTTTCTGTTGTATGTGCACTTTTCAAATCACTTGCTCATTTAATTTAGATTTTTAAAACTTATACATGTTATTGCAATACAAATATTCCTCATATGATCTTGGTTATTTTTTTCCTCAGGAGATTATATCCTCTTTTTTATTTCTACTATTTTTTTCTTTGTCTATTTTATTACACTTATTTAAAAAAAATAATACTATTTTGTTTTGTGGATGGTTTCCGGGAGTTTGTTTGCTTACATTCTTTTTCAATTTTCTGTATTTTTTTCATGTATTTCGTATATTATTCGTATTTTTTCTTCATTTATTTGAATTTACTATAATCTTTTCTTGTGCTTCAAGCTAAATTATTTTGCTTAGTCAACTTAATTATTTTCAGTGTGTCTTGTTTTATTATAAAACATTTAAGGCTATAACTTTCATGTAAGTACAGCTGATGCTGTATTTGACCACATTTTATATGCAATGTTTTTGTTATCATTTGATTCTAAGTATTTTGTAGTTTTTCATTATATTATTCTCTGACCTGCCCATTATGAAGAATGAGTTTTGTGCTGTTTCCAAATACTTGGGGAGTTACAATTTTTTAAATTTGTGTATTACCAAAGAGGTTTTACCTTCACTAAGTTTTAAGACATACAAAAAAAAATACTGTGAAAATTTGTTACCCTTCTTCTTGCTCAAGTAGTTACAACCCCTCCTTGGATGCACTCAACAATTCTGGATTCTGCCCTTTCAGATGTTTCTCTGCATTTCCAAGCATCATATATGGATTCTTTTCTTCCACATGGAGAAACAGCATGGGATTTAGTTTTCATTTTAACAGTACATCGAGACACGTGGCATTCTATATAAAACAGTAAGGTATCCGACCATTTGAACGTAGCATACTTTACTTAACTTGTCCCATTCTGTAGGCGTAGACGTCGTTTTACATAACACACAGTGGCTGCAATGAATGTTGTTGTTCATACAGTACTTTACAAATGTGTAGGAACAATGCCCAGGACAACGGATTGCTGAGTCACAGGGCATACGCATTCTATTTTGATAGTTGTCTAATTACTGCCCATGGGAGCTATAAGAAGATTTATTTCCAGTGTAAATTGTGGGTTTTGTTTTAGTTTTTTTTTGTTTTACTGCAAACTGCTCTTTGTTTCTCTTGATGCTTTTTTTTTCCTTTTGATTTACAAGACTGTTTTTTTAAAGATTTTACTTATTGATTTATTTAGACTGTGAGGTGGGGAAGGGCAGAGGGAGAGAGAATCTCAAGCAGACTCTGCACTCAGTGTGGAGCCTGATGGGGGGGGGCTCAATCTAACAACCCTGAGATCATGACCTCAGCTGAAATCAGGAGTCAGATATTTAACCGACTGAGCCACCCAGGTGCCCCAAGAGTATTTATGTAGTAAGAAAATTTTTTTGCTGTTTAAGGTATGAATTGAACATATTTACCCAGATTAACATTAGTCTTTGGCTTTATGAAGTTTTCTGGAAAGAATCTTAAAATGTGCATGTATTAAAATTTATCAGTGCTTTATTTACTGTCTCCTGTGTTTTGTTTCATATTTAGAGACACCATGCACACTACAAAATTTTAAAACCAAATCTACCCCTCATGCTTTATTTTTGTGCTTTTCTATTTTTTTAACCAAGTTGTTTCATTCAATGATCTATCTGGATTTATTTTAATGGAAGATGTGAAATAAATTTCCAAATTATTATTTTTCTGTTAGATGACTACTTGGTTTTCCCATTTGTTGAAAAATGCATCTTTCCCATTGATCTGAGCTGTCACCTTTATTATATTTTGAACATTCCCTCTCTTTCAACATTTCAAACCCTGCACTGTTTGGACCAGCCTGTCTTTTGTTTCCATGATTGTTCTATATAGTCTTTCAAAACAGTATCTTCAAGACAAAAAAAAAAAAAAAAAAAAAAGAACACAACTCTGGGCCTCTAGACATAAATCTCTGCCTATCTCCCCTGTTACGGGCAAAATACCTTTCATTTTTTCCTCATCAACCTGGAGAAAAACAGGTATGATTAATTGCTTTATCTAATTTTTCTGTCACAGATGGAAGAGATACAGCAATAAACGCAAGTAGAATAACTACTTAAAAACACTTGCTCTTCAATAACATGTTATAAATTTTCAGTGTTATAATTTGTTGTAAAGTAGGATGATTTAAATTGTATGATGATGTTTAGTCAAATATAATTGGGCCAATTTCCCTCCCTACACACATTTTCTCTGATGAAGTGAAGCCATGATTTTTAACCTGTGAATTACTATGTGAGACTAGGGGGGCATATGGGGAAGATGCTGTGGAGTTTGCAGGTATGACTGGGTGTCCAGCAGCATTTCGAGATCAAGTAGAGGGGCTATAGTTACATCTGTTTTAGTCAATGGAGATGTTTATAAAATGTTATTTGAAAGACATTTCTGATGTTAAAAAGATTTGAAGATATTAAAGTGGACTGTATTTTTTTCTTTGAAGAACACTACAATTTGCATGCAGTTTTAAAATAGCTAAATTAAAATTCAGCTTAAACTTTAATTCATTGAGAAACCATCTGCAATTATTCTATGATTCATTAAGTGATCTTTCCTCCACAATCTCATGATATCTTCTGTAAACCTCTTTATTAGTCAGGGTTCTCCAGAGAAACAGAACCAATAGGATATAATATATAGTTATTATAAGGAATTAGCTCATGTGATTATGAAGGCTGACAAGTCCCAAGACCTGAAACCAGCAAGCTGGACACCCAGCAGAGCAGATGGCGTAGTTCCCGTCTAAAGGCTAGCAGCCTCAACACCAAAAAATCAACGTCTCAGTTCAAGCCCAAAGATGGGAAAAAGCCAACGTCCCCTGTGGAGGCATTTGGGTATAAGGAGTTCCCTCTTATTTGAGGAAAGGTCAGCATTTATTCTACGCAGGCCTTCACCTGATTAGACAAGGCCCACCTATGTTAGGGAGAACAATCTGCTTCACTAAGTCAACAGACTTAAATGTGCATTTCATCTAAAAACGCCCTGACAGAAATACCCAGCATAGTGTTCAATCAAATATCTGGGCACCCCATGGCCAGTTAAGTTGGCACATAAAATTAACGATCATAACCCCATCAGTGAACTTCTCACATTTGGTATCTAGAACATCTTTTATTCCATAAAGGCAAAGACAGTCTTTAGATCTATGTATTTTTAGTAGTAAAAACTGTTTGACCTAGAATAAGCTTCAACAAATCTTGAATGAACTAATTAATCAATTGACCTTGATAAAACTATACATGTTGAGTTAGGAATAATAAATATTTTGGCAAGAGTTTGGATTCCCTTTTTATGGAAAATTCAAATGAACTCTCCTACCTGGAGATATAGTAGACCATGCTCTTAATTAATTGAATGGTTAATTAATGGAATTTTTGTTTTGTTTTTTAAGAATAAATAATTTGGCTGACTGTCCTTCTAAGACTGGTCCTTGAATCCCTAAAACAATGAGGTATTCAAGTCCAGACATACCTGTAAATATTCTCTAAAAGAAATGAAAAAAATATATATTCACTTAGTTCAAATTAGACATTCACTTAGTTCAAATGTAAAAAATCTGAATTTATGGTAATTTTAGTGACTTTCAGTAATATCTGCTGATCTCTCTTTTAGTAACTTCCATAATTAATTTTGTGTGAGTCTTTTTCCAGACAGGCTCCACAAGGGGAAATGGCACATGGTTCAATAGGATACATCTTTTTGAGTGTCTGGCTACCAAATCCTTGGATCTCTAAAGGATAATGGTAGAATCAGAAGGACCCCAGACGGTCTGCTTCCTGCTCCACATGGTCTCATCATTCAGTCGTTTCTGTGCTGGGAGAGTGATGATAAGAATGAAAAAAGTAGCGTCTACTTACGAACAATCTATAGTTTCCCTAAAGCAGGGAAGAACAATGCAAAGCTGATTAATATGGATCCCTTAAGTTGTGTAAATGTGTGCAACCTAGTCTTTGTGGGGGGATTTTTCTTAGATTTAACACAGGGCTGCCACCTTGTCTATAAACTTTTGTTGTTGTGTTGGGAAATTACTTTGGTCTTAAATTTTCTTCTGTGCATAATAAAGCTGTCCTTGGAGACTTGATTCATAGACACATTCTCCTTAGAAAAGTATTACATGAATTTGAAACATTTGTGAAAGCACTGCTCTGTGGCAATACTGTCTTTTGACCTCAGAATCCCCATAATTACCCTAAGGACACAGATGTACCCAACCATCTCCTGGAGGGGCCGTTCAGTGGCTCCCTTCATTCCTGGATCAGTCTTGTTGCTTGAAGAAGTTACGCTTCTTGTATCTGGGAAATATGCCTCTAGACTTAGGGTCTTCCCACTTTGTTATTTCAATCTGTGGCTGCTCCTAGTCGGGGTCCCCAACAACTACTCTCAAAGTTCTTTTTCTATGGGAGACTCATGCCTGAGCTCAAATTCCCTCTAAGCACCACATCCAAGTATTGACATAATGTATGTCTCTTTTAACCTTTGCTTTTCATAAGAAGAGGAAGGTACCAAAACAATCATGTGGTGAAATATACTGTGTTGCCTGGATTAGATGTCACTCTGTCAGAGCCACCTAAGAAAGGGACCTTCGCGTCCATGCAGTGCAGGAGAAAACTAACACATCAAAGGAAACAGCTTAAACAATGTCTCTAATAATATTGATTTTAAAGGAAGAATAGGGGAAAAATGAGAATACTTTGCGGAAAAATACTATTGCATGTGGTGACCTAGAATTCTATATTAATTAAATCCCTTTGGTGCACTTCGTTCACTGTCCTTTCCCCAAACAACCAGAAGAAAAACCTGTTGGTTAGACTTATGATGATGGTAGGAAGAAATCCACATCGAGTCTTAGGAAAGTGTATCAGTAAGGAAATTATGGAAGTGCTAATAGACGTTTATAGCTATCGATGGTTTAGAACCCAGGATAGGCAATTTTAAGGTGGATATTCCAAGGTGTAGAGCAGTTGGAAATGGACAAGTTTATAATATAATCGTTTTGGTTTTGCAAGCATATCAAAGAGGTGAGAATCTTTTTTTTTTTTTTAAAGATTTTATGTATTTGGGAAAGAGTGAGTGAGAGAGAGAGAGAAAGGGAAGGAGAGGGGGAGGGGCATAGGGAGAGGGAGAAGCAGACTCCCTGCTGAGCAGGGAGCCCGATGTGGGACTCAATCCCAGGACCCCCAGATCATGACCTGAGCTGAAGGCAGACACTTAACCTTAACTGAGCTACCTAGGCACCCCAAAGAGGTGAGAATCTTGAACCAAGTCTCGATGAGCAAACTTAGTCTTAATAAGTAAGTAGTTTAGTTCCTTTGGAGTCTTATCTTCCAGGGGCAGGTCGTTCCTGGAGCAAAAAGATAAGCTATTTTTGCTTGATCTCGGTATTGGAAAGCATGGGAAAGTATGCCAGTATTGTTTAATACAGGAACAGGAATTATGCTGGCTTGAGTTCTTGGTCTTCAGCTGACCTAACATAGCATCCTATATGTTTTTAGAGAGAAATGTAAAAACAAAAACAAAACCAAAAACAAAATCTAAGGAAAAATTTTCTCAGCTATCTACCAGTATACATATACAAATCCAAACACATATTCATAGATGCAAGAAACTACCATGGTCAATATTTACTATGGAGCTCCTGCTTTGAGAAGAACTGCAAACAGACCAGTTGTCTCATGCTTATTTTGAAAGCCTTTCTGAGAAAAAATTTAACCACATTCAATTTTTTTTAGTCTTAACAAGGTAAAGAGATGCAGAATATCGAAGTATTCGAATGTTTTTACAGTTCATCCTTGACGGGTGGTAGAAACATATGTCGAAGTCCATCCCCAAGTCAAGCTACTGGAAAACTGGAAATAGTTATCTTGTAAAGATTCTCCATTATGTCTTAGCCAAAAAAATCCTTATAGAAAGACTCGAGAAAAGTTCATGTCTTTGGTTTTGCCTAAGATTTCACTTTTTTTTCTTCTTCTTCTTCTTTTCTTCTTCTTTTCACATTTTTCTTATTGGCATATCCTTGAATAATCAACACCATCCTGGTCATAAAATAATAACTTGCTCCATGTATATAGAACTTTGACTACTGCAGAAAAGGTTCATATGCCAAATCTCCTCTTTCTGTGGCAAAAATACTCTCTGTGGTGGATGGGGAGCGATTTCTAAAGAGTGAAGTTGCAGAAGAGTTCAAGGGCATTCCTCCGGGAAGTGGGAGAGTTGAAAGCAGAAAGCAGGGTTTTGGCAGTTAGTTCCATGCTCCATTAGCCATGACCTCGCTGCTGTGAAACTGGGCATTGTGAGGATGGAATATTTCTGTCTTTTAAAAGGTAATTACCTTTATACCTGGGATAACTTCCTCGATAATCTAGACCAGTCTGATTCTGAACAGAAAGTATTAAATTTCTTACTAGTCACTTGAACTCTGCAGTGAGGGGTCTGTGAGATGGGGGTGGGGGGTGGGTGAAAAGGAACTTTGACCCAAGGCCCCACCGTGCTGTGCATTTCAATATCACCCTGCTTGAGGGGAGAGCCCTCACTTCAGAGCATTTCAGGTAGGTGAGGAGAATTAGTTTAACTTTTAAAATTTCAATACATCACGGCTCTATACGTTCACAAAATCCAATTAAACCAAATTTCTAGAATAAGAAAAGGAGGAAAAGCCATACAAAACACAAACCTACATATTATTATTATTATAATTATTGTTGCATTCACCATACATAAAGTTACCAAAGTTACTTTATAACTGTCACAATGCTTGCTCGCACTTTCTGTAATTTATGATGCCATGGACTTAAACAGAAATAGCAGTGGTCCAGGCCACACCTTGGCGAGAACTGCTTTAAGTCAGGGGCATATCCAGGCCACCAATCGTGAGGTATTTGAGCATGTGCAGAAGATGCTTACTTCCAGCATATTCTGAGAATAAGAGAACACTCTAGTAACAAATTGAACTGGGAAACATGGACACTCTTCTGCAATGAAACTCAGAAGTCAAACATAAGCATTTAATCATGTGATTTCTTACCCCTCATTAGAAAACATTCTAATTAGAAAAATCAATACCTCCAGCATATTCTGAGAATAAGAGAACACAGTCAGGCCAGTGAAGACATGGCCGCGAAACAAAGCGACGGAAGCAAGGAAGAAGACTCTCACTCTCATGGAAGCTCAGAATTGCATATTTGCCTTCCTCTTTGCATGTTATCCCTGTCTCTTAGAGCACAATTTTTTTCTATTTTAAATCTATAGTATTGTATACTTGTTTTCCTCTTCCTGTTTCCAAAATGTAAGCTCTTTTATTTTATTTTTTTATTTGTTTTTTTTTTTTTAAGATTTTATTTATTTACTTGAGAGAGAGAGAATGAGAGAGAGAGCACATGAGAGGGAGGAGTGTCAGAGGGAGAAGCAGACTCCCTGCCGAGCAGGGAGCCGGATGCGGGACTCGATCCAGGGACTCCAGGATCATGACCTGAGCTGAAGGCAGTCGCTTAACCAACTGAGCCACCCAGGCGCCCCCCAAAATGTAAGCTCTTTTAAAAGATCTGTGTGTGGGGCGCCTGGGTGGCTCAGTAAGTTAAGCATCTGCCTTCAGCTCAGGTCATGACCCCAGGGTCTGGGATTGAGTCCATGTTGGGCTCCCTGCTCTGCAAGGAGTCTACTTCTTCTCCCTCTGCCTCTCCCCACACTCATTTTCTCAATCTCTCTCTCTCAAATAAATAAATAAAATCTTTAAAAAAAAAAAAAAAAAGATCTGTGTCTAACTTACATGTATACCCTGCACTACCCAGCCCACAGCCTTGCCTATAAGAGACCAATAAAATATTACCACTCAGTGAATGTATCCATCTTCATAAATATAACAAAACCATACAAAACAAATTATCACCTAAATCAAATTACTGGTAAACAAGTACAGCTAGCCTTGTCTTACATTGTAAAAGTTTCAAATTCTGCTAGAAATAAAATAATCAGTTTGTACCCTGGGTACTATAGGTTGAATCATGTCCCCCTAAAAGATATGTTGAAATCCTAATCCATGGACCTATGACTGTACCCTTATTTGGAAGTAGGGTCTTTGCAGATGTAATGAGTAAGATGAGCTCATTAAGGTGGACCCTAATGGGGGCTCCTGGGTAGCTCAGTTGTTAAGCGTCTGCCTTCGGCTCAGGTCATGATCCCAGGGTCCTGGGATCGAGCCCCACATCAGGCTCCCAGCTCAGCGGGAAGCCTGCTTCTCCCTCTCCCATTCCCCCTGCTTGTGTTCCCTCTCTCCTGTCTCTCTCTCTCTGTCAAATAAATAAATAAAATCTTAAAAAAAAAAAAAAGGTGGACCCTAATGCAACATGCTGGGTATAGGAAGGGATGAGAGGCAGACCAGAAGGCCGACCACCCAGTGATGAGAGAGCCAGAGGCTGGAGTCATGTAGCCACTGCCAAAACACACTGGATCCTACCAGAAGCTGCAGAGGGCAAGGCAGGAGCCTCGGGAGAGGGTTTTGAGGGACCATGGCCCTGCCAACTTTAATTTTTGGCTTCTGGCTTCCAGAACTATGAGACAATAAGTCTCACATTTTAAGCCACCCATCTGTGGTACTTTGTTCCAACAGCCTAGGAAATAAATACATCAGGGAAATCTGAAAAAAAAAAAAAAAATGGAATGGTGGATTCCACATGGAACTCCCTCAAAGCCTAGACGGCAGACAGAGAAACTTAGCAGCTCAGATTCGGGGCTGAGGCCGAGGACCAGGGCTTCAGGGCTTCACGATGCTACGGCTACAAAGGAGATGAGAACAACCCATCTGGCAAGCATCCAGTTTTAAAACCCAAACAAACTGCCTTAGACCCAGAGAAGAAAATAACAGGTAAAGAAGTGGCTTTGCTCCCAGTGCCCTGTGCAATTCAGGGACCTTTCCACACACCTGAAGGAGAGGCGTGATGCCTGATAATATCACTTTAGAGGGGCGCCTGGGAGGCTCAGTCAGTTAAGCGTCTGCCTTGGGCTCAGGGCATGATCTCAGGGTTCTGGGATCGAGCCCCGCGTCAGGCTCCCTGCTCAGAGGGGAGTCTGCTTCTCCCTCTCCCTCTGCCCCTCTCCTGCTTGTGTTCTCTCTCTCTGTGTCAAATAAATAAATAAGACTTTTAAAAAAATTACACTTGAGATGCACCAATGTGTCCCATGCGGTTTGAATTCTTTTTCCTGAACATCATCCATTATTTCCTGCAGGAACCGATAGCACGTTTGTAAAGAACCACCGATTGTGAACCCTTCTAATCTTACTGTAATTTCTCTCTACTGATTTGTTGTTCATGGTATTCTAAAGAAAATAAGGAAAAATAGATATTTTACAGGATTTTAAATACTTATCAAAATAACACTCAAATATGAAATTGCATTCAAAGAGCATATAATAACTTGAAATCTGAAGACATATAGATCAATCCGGTATTGATCCAAACAGTTTAAAAGCTTGCTAGGTGTGTATTAGCAATAATGCATTAAGCCCAGAATAATGCATTTAAAATGTGTAGAATCAGGTATGTGAAGCCATTAGTGTATGTCCATTAAGTATAATATAACACTTATAAAATTTATGGAATCAAATATATGAGGCCAGTACAACATGGATATTAATTCTCCATTCTAGATTTATTTAACCATAACTTGTTAAAGAAAAAGGTCTTCAATTCATAAGAAAAATTGCAGGAAATATGAAGAAAAACTCAAGTGCAAACAAGAACAGGTAGCGGTGGATGAGCAGATTTAAAACAAAATAATAAAACAGAAGGAATCTATTAAAATACCAACTGCCCTTAGAAGTGAAAAGGGAATCTTAAAATTGAACTCAAGAGCATAACTTTTAGATGCTATTATACCTGTAAAAGAAAAAGCAGCTATCTGCAATATTTTTAAAGGTCAAGGATATATTCAGAAATCGGTCAGTGAGGAGGGGGGTGGCAAGGTGCCAGGCACGCCTTGGAGAAGGGGCTCCCCTCTTGGCTCTGATGACTGATGAGCGCAGTCCTAGTAGCTGTGAGCAGCCAGGAATGTGATCACTGAAGGGACCGTCGACATTTGCAGCAATATTTGCCTTATATATAAGGCAGCAAAGTAGAAGACTGAGCAATTCTAGGAAAATGCTTCTGGTCGGCAAAACTCAGGTGAATCTAATAACAAATTTTGAACTGGGAAACATAGACACTCTTCTGCAATGAAACTCAGAAGTCAAACATAAGCATTTAATCATGTGATTTCTTACCCCTCATTAGAAAACATTCTAATTAGAAAAATCAATACCTCCAGCATATTCTGAGAATAAGAGAACATAGTCAAGCCAGTGAAGACATGGCCGCTAAACAAAGCGACGGAAGCAAGAAAACTCTCACTTATTTAATGTTTGCCATGTGGGAGACAGCCTTCTAACTGTGCTCTGTGTACCATTATTAATTCACTTCATCTTTGAAATAGACAGAAGGCACTACTTACAAACTAAGAAACTAAGGCACCCATGAGTTAACTTACTTGCCCAAAGTCTCACAGCTGGTAAGCGTTGCAGGTTGGGTACAAATCCATGTAGTCTTTCTCAAGGTCAGTGGCCACTTCTTGGCATTAAATAATAGTGACTCTCCAGTAATTGCATAGTTTTTGGTTGTAGGCTTTCTGAAGCTGTGGTATGTCTACATAAAGTGTTTTAACTTGCTTCTCAATCCCTTTTGTTTTTATATAAAGTGTTTCAACTTGCTACTCACAGAGATGTTTTTAAAGATTCCTTTGCGGGGGGCACCTGGGTGGCTCAGAGGGTTGGGCGTCTGCCTTCGGCTCGGGTCATGATCCCAGGATCCTGGGATAGAGCCCCACATCGGGCTCCCTGCTTGGTGGGAGGCCTGCTTCTCCCTCTCCCACTCCCCCTGCTTGTGTTCCTGCTCTCGCTATCTCTGTCTCTGTCAAATAAATAAATAAAATCTTAAAAAAAAAAAAAGATTCCTTTGCAATTTCACTTAAATAAACATGGAGGCTAGAGGGCGCCTGGGTGGCTCAGTTGTTAAGCGTCTGCCTTCAGCTCAGGTCATGGTCCAGGGGTCCTGGGATCGAGTCCCACATCGGGCTCCTTGCTCGGCGGGAAGCCTGCTTCTCCCTCTTCCACTCCCCCTACTTGTGTCCCCTCTCTCGCTGTGTCTCTCTCTGTTGAATAAATGAATAAAATCTTTAAAAATAAATAAATAAACATGGAGGCTAGAAATATACATCTTTATATAACATAAAATGAATCAAGAAGTAGGTAAGCCTATCAGCAGATGTAATAGTTAAGTTACTTTATCCCTTTAGCTTTATGGAAGGTTTTTTTTTTTTTTTTTTTTCCTTTTCTTATTTCAAAGCAGAATAACAGAATACCTCTGGGTAACAGCATGCTATGTGTATATACAATGGAATAATACTGATTTCCATGACCCATAAACTAGCTTCAAAATCAACTCCATAGTGGAACTGCAAAAATGTTCTATTCAACACCAATATGCTAGAATAAGTATATAGTTTCCTAGTGTGACAATGCTTATTTCAAAAGCCAATTGGGATTAGGCTTGTCCCAGTATGAGATTAATTGTTTAGAGCACAGACCAAGTGCTCTTTTCTTTCATTAATTTGTATTTATTAAAACTGAAAAAAAAAAAACAAAAGAAAACATAGATAAGTCCTCTAAATGTAGAAACTTCAATCCTGGAGGTAATTGCTATTAGCAGACATTTCAGCTGGAATTCATTGATAAAATAGAGGCAAATGGGAGTTAATATGAGATTCAAGGCAGCAACATATGTCTCTTGCACTTTTTTTAAAGATACTCTTTGCTAGTTTATTGTATTTAAAAAATTGAAGGTCACACATTTTTAACACTAAGAAACTTGAGTATTGACCTCAGTGAAATTGATTCGTAAATGTTTGTACAAACATGATTTTGAAAGTGGTTCAAATTTATAATGGGATGTGCATAATACATTAAGTTCTGAACCTAATATACATAAAGTTAACTCACCATTATTGATTTTAAAATGGAAATATAACATTGAGATTTTATATTAGCTCAGTTGGCTGAAGTTAATATAGTGGGGTTGATCACACATATTATCAGTGTTCTCTACTTATAACCCACTAGGATTACTCTTGCTTGGGCTGGTCATTGTTTGTAGGCTTTCCCTTAGGCAGAGCTAGGAAATATTTTAAGGAAATAGGCATAAAATTTGTCATATTGAAATTTCAAGTTCAAAGTTAGAACTGTTGGATTTTTACTTCTTTGAGTTTACATTTGGGTCACTGTTTCTTCTACTGAGAATCTTAATCACACACTTATTTCCTCTATCATATATGTATCCATCCTCTTCTATGATCTCTGTGTCACCTCAGTTGCATTATAAGATATCAATAATGAGGGGCGCCTGGGTGGCTCAGTTGGTTAAGCCACTGCCTTCCGCTCAGGTCATGATCCTGGAGTCCCGGGATCAAGTCCCACATTGGGCTCTCTGCTCAGCAGGGAGTCTGCTTCTCTCTCTGACCCTACCCCCCCTCATGCTCTCTCTATCTCATTCTCTCTCTCAAATAAATAAATAAAATCTTAAAAAAAAAAGATATCAATAATGAAAGAGCTGAAGAGTTCTTTGGATTCACTTGTTGTTCTTGGGGGCACATCTCACCAGATATATATAGCTGAATTGCTGTGTTTTGAAATCATTTAGTTTAATTAGGCTACTAATGTAAGAAAGAGACAACATAATTTTATTTTGCTTTTGATACTTAAGGATTTTTTTGTTTTTTTTAATTTTTTAGAGATGGGGAAAGGTGGGGGAGTGGCAGAGAGAGATGGAGAGAGAGAATCTTAAGCAGGCTTCACGCTGGGCTCAATCCCATGACCCTGAGATGGTGACCTGAGCCAAAATCCACTCAGCCACCCGGGTGTCCCCTTAAGGATTATTTTCTGAAACTGTTTTAATTTTGTTTCAGAATCATGTAAAACATGTGCATATTTCTAAAGGCAAAACTACAAATACATGATCTTCAGAGAAGTGAAACTTCCATCCTGATGTCCTCTCTTCCTTTTGAGTGACAATTTTTTATTGGCTTGCAATTTTTTTTTTTTTTTTGGACCTTTGGGGGCTGGTGGTAGGCAGGAGGGCAAATGTTGTGTGTCCTTCAATTTTTTCTTTCTTTTTTTTTTTTTTTGTCTTCCAGGATTCTAAATGTCTCCATCTGGCTCAGAGTTTTCACTCAGTATTCCATTTGCTTCAGGCTTCTCTCCCTTTCCTCATCCCACCTTCTCTCCAGGATACTGTGTTTTGGAGACCACCTACCCCATTGCTATGCTCGCTACAGTCGGTGCCTTGGTTACCTGAGGATCCTTTCCAATATTTCCCTGCTTAGGGTGGACTTTCTGGGGATGATTGAGCTTAATCCCCTTTTCTCTTTTCTATGCAATTTTTCTGAAATGCCCCAGTGTTCTGTAAAACGTTACAGAAGGAGCGTGATAGACCGTTTTCTGGAAATTGAAATTTGTAATGTTTCTCTGTTTTCTTGCTACAGAATTTGTATGGTTTTTATTGGTTCTTTTTCTTTTTCTTTTTTTTTTTTTATTCATGAGAGACAGAGCGAGAGAGAAAGGCAGAGGGAGAAGCAGGCTCCCAAGGAGCAGGGAGCCCGATGCGGGACTCGATCCCAGGACCCTGAGATCATGACCTGAGCCGAAGGCAGACGCTTAACCATCTGAGCCACCCAGGCGCCCTGGTTCTTTTTCTTGTTCTTTATAGTTTGTTGGAGAATGTATAGAGAAATGTATGTTTGATTATCTAGAAATCATTTTTAAAAGTGTAAGTACTTTCTTAGATAAAATCATCCTATGCATAATTTTGCATTTTGCTTTTTTCATTTAACAGTTGATAATAATCTTGAAGAAAATTTAATGGGAATATAAAGAGATTTTTTTCTCATTCTCTTTATAGCTACATTGTATTCCATTTTATGTACATGCCACAGTTTCTTCGACATGTCAAGGACAGTTAGGTAGTTCCCAGTCTTTTTCTATTACAAAGAGTTGTCTCAAGCAGGGGACATTTCACATTTTGGACAGCATATCCTTGAGATACGACACCTCAGAGTGGTGTTACTGAGCCAAAGAACAAATTCATTTTGCTAGGTATTGCAAAATACCCCTCCAATGGTGGCTTACTATTGTGCATTCCTCCAAGAGCATAGGACGGTATGGTTTCCTCCCAGCCCGGCCAACGAGGCATGTTATCTCCATGAAACAGCTCTTTTTGTTTCTCCTCCATTCATTTGAATGGCACAGTAATCACTATTTTATAATTGCATAAATTCACATATACCACTGACCTTTATGGCTTAAGAGATGTCTGCTTTAATTTTATTCTTATCAAACACAGGGAAATTCTACTCACTGAGTGTTTTGTGGATCTTTTTAATGACTATTATGAACTGTGTACCAATAGATTGTCATTTTGGGGGTTTGATTCATATGATGAATTTTCAGCAATAATTTTGCAGTTGTTTTGAGGCCACTGGAAACATTTTTTTTCCCTGATTTGACTGCCAATTGCTATGCATACTTCCCCAAGGCATGATCAGAACATCCAGAACAGTAACACATGTATCACCAAGAGGGTACAAGGGGAAGATGCTTATTCATTTATTTCTTCCTTCCTTTAATACATGCTAATTGAGTGCCTGCAGCAATGAGCAAGGTGCTTAGATTTTAGGGGAAAGTATATACGGGCAACAGGAAATTGACAATAGAAAGAATACATTCAAAGGCCATCGTAAATTCAAGGAGTAAGAGCCTCTCCAGATGTCCATATGGCTGCCCAGCAAGGGAGTATTCCAGGTAGAGAGGAGAGTAAGTTTATTCAGCCTGGCTCTCATGTACTAGGTAGAGCGAGAAGGCAGTGTGTTGGAAAGGTGTTTGAACAAGGGGAAGAGTAGAGGAGTGCTCAGAGGTAAAAAGGGCCTCATTGTGTAAAATTGCTCCTTGCATTCCTTCCAGAGGAGCCGAGGTCTGAAAAGAGAATTAGTAGCAGAGAACTTTATAAAATCTTAAATAGCTAGCAAATAGTGTACAATGAAAATAAGACACAGCATCAGAATATCGGTTCAGAGAGGAAATTCACCTCTCTCCTTAGTATCCACACCTGGTTACCTCTGCCCACCGGAAAGACCTTTGCTTTCTTCTTTTTATTTACTTTTTCTTTTGATTTTGACATACTCTTGAGCCTTTCTGTCTTGTCATCTCTCCAAGTTGTATTCCCTGTTTCTATTTCTCTTACTAAAATGCTTTTCCAAATTCTTGTTAGTAGCAGACATATTAAGCAACATAGACAACTTTTTATCCCCATTTCCTAAAGCTTGTGAATCTGGCAGGAAGAGAAAAGGAGTGAGAGCGAAAGAGAGTGAGACTGAGCAAACTTTCCTTTACTTAAGTGTTATAAAGTAGTAAATATACATCACATAGCAGAATACTGATAAATTTGTTTTAGGGGAGCCTTCAAATAGATACATTTATGTTCACAGAAAGAACCATAAAGCCCCATTATCAAAAGAAGCGTTTCTACTTTAGAGTCTCTGAAGTATTTTAGAGAATAAACTCACTAAAGTTTTATATGCTTGTAAAAAATACAGTGCATAAAATTATTTAATAATCATTCATAGTTTCAGAATGTTTTGCAAAGAGATGATATAGCATCTGCTACATATTTATGCACAAATATAAAGTCTTTCAATACCCTTAGTCTTTGAGTGGCTGCCTAGCAAATAAGATGGACTGTTTGGATATAGATTTAAACCCCCAAAAAAGAAACAAGAAATTGGTCAGGACAGTTAATAAAGGAGATGTTCAATGAATGTTGAACAAGTGAAGGAGAGGGTTTACTACCAATTCTTGCTCAATGTGCTCAGCTAAGCTCTCACTCTTGTTGAGCTTTCCTGTTGGGCATATCTTTATTACCTTATTACTTTCTTCACAAAAGCTACTCTTAAATATTTTGCCCTTTCTAAGCAACAGGCTCAAACCGATTTCCTTTGCTTCAGTAGACTATTCTTTACCTGTTACAGATTAAGACCATCTGCACTGAACCTGGCCCTGGAATTATGACCAGTGGCACAGCTCAGATGCTTCATTCCTTGCATTACAATTGTAAGAAGCTGCCACTTTCTTTGTAACACCTAAAGCATAAGCTCTTGTATTGTGGCAGTGGGTAATCATATCTTGTATTTTCAGTAGATTCATTAAATTAGTAAATACGTGTTTAATATTGAATGTGTTTCGAGAAGACTTATTGGTACTAAATACATAGAAGCGAGAGAAATAAGATCATCTCCTATACAGGAGTTTATATTCCAAATGGGATCAGAGAGGAAACACAGAAGTAAGTGAAGAAAACCACAAGATTATTTGAAATAATGGGAAATGCAAAGAAGACAAGGAACCAAGTATTTGAAGAATTAAAAGTGGCAGTGCTTGGATGGGGCTTATAATTTAATAAGGCAGTAAGGAAAAAGTATATCCAAGGGCAAATGAAAAGCCTCAAAACCTTGAGGGGCCCCTGACTGGCTCAGTTGGTACAGCATGCAACTCTTGATTTTGGGGTTGTAAGTTTGAGCCCCATGTTAGATGTAAAGATTATTTAAAAAAATAAAATCTTTAAAAAAACTGGCTCTCTTTAGAAAAAAAATTATTCTCTAGAATTTTACTTCTAAAACTCTTTTTTGTACTGCTTTTTGCTTTTGACTATATTATGTTGGTGTGTTTACCAAGAACTTCATTCATTCATAGCATAAGATGGATGTTTAGCCTTTACTTTGCAAAGAAAATGTGGGGGCTCTCATCCTGAGTTGGGACCCTGACAGACTCTCTGACAGGCAGTCCCAATCTCTGTTTGAACATGGTGAGTCAAAACCTTGAGATCAAAGACTCTTTCGCTTTTTTTCTTAGTCTTCTCTATGAAATTTTAGCAGAGGTGTGCATGTCACAACTTCCTAGAGTTTTAGGAATTGTATTTCTTTAATATGTTGTTGAGGAGAAAAAAAAGCTTCTCTGTCCTTCTTGGTTCTTTGGCTGGTCTTATAATCAAATTAACATAGAACAGGTTAACAGGAGAAAAACAAATTTAATTACATATGTATGGCCCATAAGAATCTGAGACCCAAGGACAAGTAGAGAAATTGAGGCTTGTATGCCCTCCTGAGCTAAGGAATGGGTTGAGGCCTGGGGCATCAAAGAGAAGGAGAGTAATTCACAATAAGAATAATAAGAAGAGCAGATGTTTGGTATTAGATGTTTGCTCTGCCATACAGATAGATCATTTAGATAGAAGTTATCTCTAGTATTAGCTCTTTCTCAGAGCCAGGCCCCCTATCTAAATTCTTTTAGGTAGTTAAGGGAGAGGTAAAAGTTTTTCTTGAGCCTGTTGACTCTTGGTTGCTTTTAGCTCAAAATAACCCACATTTAAAAGTGGCAGATTTTGGGGTCACATATTCTACTCCCTTCAGTGTAAAACTAATAGACAGTGGGCAGAAATGATAGAAAAAAGGGTTCAGTTCATATAAAATCAATGGTAGGTGTCTAGTGATAGAACTGACTCACCATGTTCAAACAGAGATTGGGACTGTCTGTCAGAGAGTCTGTCAGGGGTCCCAACCCAGGATGAGAGCCCCTGCATTTTCTTTGCAAAGTAAAGGCTAAACATCCATCTTATGCTATGAGTGAATGGATGAAGTTCTTGTTAAACACACCAGCATAATATAGTCAAAATCAAAAAGCAGTATAAAAAAGAGTTTTAGAGGTAAAATTCTAGACAACTGAATGCAAACTTTGATTCTGTTTTCACAGAAGTGAAGTAATGGCACCAAACTAGAGTTCAGGCACCTGATGCTCAACAAGCCAATAAAAACTGAACAGACACCCAGCTTCTGCAAAGAAAAAAAGAGACTATTTAGTGGCGTGGTGCTACCAGGTGAATGGGGAGCTAATGTCTAAAGTCCTGAACTCCCCAGGGGCTTGCAAGTGAGAGTTTTAAGAGCACACTTAGGGGCAAGGGTCTCCTGTGAAGGTGGATGTCATTGATTGGAGGCCCATGGGGTCATGTTAACAGACGTTACTTAATAACTTCTGGTGCCACTTTGCCTGGCCCCCTGGAGGTCTATTCCATCTCAAGAGATTTGGAATCTGAGAAATATCCTTGTTGTATTCTAGCGATTTTAGTAGTGTTGATTAACTACTTGTACTACAGGTTCCTTTGAATGATAAGCAAGCATTCTTATCCAGCTTCAATGAATTCTTCATTTGATAGACACACATGTGGGAGCACATTTCTAAATCTCTTTTCCTGTTTTACACACCCTATTGTATATTAGCTAGCAAGTTTAAATATTATCTCATGTGTTTTCCTTAACTTTAGTCCCAATAAGTCTCACTCACACTGAATTGTGTGAAGTGTATTAGATCTAGAATAGAAGACCCAGTGTAAATTAACCATTTATCAACTCAATCTTCCTTAATTACATTGAAGTTGACCTGTTAAATCCTCATTTATTTCTTTCATTTCTAACATGGGAATTCCTTTAACTTGTGCTCTCTCATCAAGTGTGACATTGAAGAGGAGAACATAACACCCCACAATATACCTCTTTAGCATAAGGATTATCTTGAGTTGATTATTTTAAGAAACTACAGACACAAAAGAAGGTCTGAAAACCACGTGAATGTAACCCTTTTGTAGGAGACATTTACATTTGTAAGGGGACTCTCCATTTGGAAGGGTGTCCTCCTCTCTGTACCAGGAAGAGAAGGATGACTCTAAATCTCTAGAAACTCTTTATCAATGGAGACAGCAAAGACTTCAATTTGCATAACAACCTTTCCCTCCTTTACTGTTCCTTTCTTGGTCACCTCCCACAACTTGCCTCCTGGTCCGTCCAACATTTTTGTCTCTAGCTGGACATGGGATTTAAGGCTATGGCGTGGGCCATTGCAGGGAGTTACTCAGTTTTTTTTTCAGGGTCTCTCCCATGCATGTTATTAAACTTTTGATTCTTTTTCTCCTGGTAATCTGTCTTTCATTAGAGAGGGATCTCACCTAAGAACTTTAGAAAGGCAGAGAAAAAAGTATTTTTTTTTTCTCTTACTGCATCCATCTTGTTGAAGTGGAAAGAATAAGAGCTTTTCCCTTAAGACTGTGCTGTCCTTCTTAATGAAGTGGGAGACATTTGGATCTTGGTTAATCATTAACTAGATGACCCTGGGAAATTCCCTTAATGTAGCTGGGCTCATAAAATGATAAAATGAGGGCAATAATTTTTATCTTAGATTGTTGCAAGTTTCTCATTTAAAGGAGAGCAGTTGAAACACTAGCACATAATGGCTGTCCCATAAATATTTTGTTTCTTTTTATGTGAATATAAACAGATATGTCATAGAGAAGAAAACCTATGTCCTTATGATATATTTAATATTTTATTTGTGGGAAGTTATTTTACTTCCCAAACTGCACATCCTTTCTCTCTACATATAGTATAGATAAAAACTGATATACTTAAGAAATTCAGTATAAATTAATCAATATGAAAAAATTTACCATCTATAAAATATTATAAAAATAACCTTTGGATAGTTAGGTAGAAAAAAAGGATACATGAAAAGGTAGATTTTTCTTTATAAAAAAGGTAATTTGGTGTGAGAATTATAATACGTACTTCTTGTCTTTATTTATTGATTTATTTGTTCATTCATTTTTGATTTATTGATTCATTCTTTCAGGAGCATTTGCTAACATTTACTATGGGCCAGGGTTTGCACATATGCCCTATTCATAATCAAATATTTTGCTATTATACTACTATATAAATACTTCATGCTTTTGTTGATGGAGCAGAATTTTAATTGGCTATTTCTTCCAATTGTCATAATTTTTTTATGGCATGTTTTTGAAAAATCTCCAACAGTGGAATTCAAATAGACTATCATAATTTCTAATATTAAGGGAACACAGTTTGATATTTAACCTCAGAATGCTGCTTTTGGAACATAATTCTAAATAAAGTATTATTTAAAGAAGACTTTACAGGATGTCTATGAAAGATGTGAATGAATAAATTGGTTTCTTACGCTATTTCTTAATGCTAGGTACTGCTTCACTGATGTATAGCAGCGACCCAGCAGTAAACTTTTAAAATGATACGTGGGAGAAGTAAACCACTAAGATGATTCATATAGAAAATTCCTTTTGAGTTTATTTTAAAATGCTTTATGTAAACTAGAACTTTATTGAAAGTTTACTGATGGTTTAAATGAGTTGCACAGGATATTTTGTACCACTTTTTATAAATGAAGAGTCATCACCACTAAGACTAGTTTGTTCAGAATGCATTACTTAGTTCTTCTATTTCTAGGAGTCATGTAATTACAGGCGCCTATAACACTTCTCTCCGTTATTTGCCAATCTATTGAAGAAACTGTTTTCAATATTTGATCATAGGATTAATAGACTTTTAAAATTATACCACAAAGAAAGGATACTGCTATTTGCTGCTAAGAATGAAGAGAAGATAATCCTAAGGGTGGCTGGTGTAAAACAGCAATGACAAGTTGGAATTTATTACACAGGTCCTCTGACTTCCAGCATTTGTTATGTTTTGAAGCTAAGAATTTGGAGGCAAAATAAATAACTGATGTTTTAAAGAACAAATGGACTAAAATGTTATTTCTAAAGGAAATTTTTCTACCATAAATTCCCAGGTAATTGTAGTTCCATAATTACAAATCTCTCTCCCATGTCTCAAATGAATAGAGCGGGCAGTTGGTCAGGTTCTAACAGGATACCTGGAAGCCAGCAAAGAGGAAGTCATGGTCAGCTATCAGGAAAGGCAGAGGCCTGTCCTGGCAGCACTCCAAAACAAAGCCACAAGAAGCCACTTCAAACCAGACTGGGCCAAGATGGTGGGTACCATGACAGGAAACCCCTGTTCAAATGAGGAAGAAAAAAATGAAAAACCCTGCTTTCTAGAAGTCCTCACTCCAAGTAATGAATAGAAGCCTAAACCCAGGTGTTCACAGTTCTCTCTCTCTCTCTCTCGAGCTCATCCGCTCTTGATGTGGGAAACAAAGGCAGAAGAAAAATTATTAAATTTCCTTACTACCTAGAGCCCACTGACAAGTCCTTGAAACAGGCAGAGTGACATTCCTCTAGGGACTCAACTGCTTCAATGTTGATACTTTGCTAAGGGCAAAAGGCAATCATAGCTTGACTCCCCCTGGTCCCCCCATCCAGGGTCCTATAAGTCTACTTTAATGTATAAAAATTCCTTTGGAAACTTCCTTTATCTCTAAAACCCCCCAAGATACATGTTGCTAATTATCCCCAAGCATATGGCCCACCGATATACATCTGAAGGGTCTCATGACTAAGGTTTTATTAGACGGTAATACATGAACTTTTCCCAACAATAGCTAGCCCCCTCAAGGTCCTGGAAACCTTGCTTCCAAAATTCCTTAGTGACTTACATTATCCCTAACCCCCTTCCAACTGGAAAGTATATAATGGGCCAATCCTCAGGACCCCATTGCAGCTCTTTCTGCCCATGGGTCCTGTCCCTATGCTTTAATAAAACCACCTTTTTGCACCAAAGATGTCTCAAGAATTCTTTCTTAGCCATCGGCTTCGAACCCTAATAACGTCTTTCCTACATCATATGGTGTCTGAACATGGGGCTTTGAGTCCAGAATCTCATCTGGACTCTGAGTCATGGTGCAAATTTGGTGAGTACTTTCTCTCCTCTTCTTTTACTCTCATTCCAGGGGCTCTTCAAGGAGTACAGTCTTATTGGAACACTTTCATGCCAATCGCTCAGGCCTGCAATCCTCTAGCCCATGGCTACTCTACAGGGAGGAGAAAGCCTGCCTTTTGGCTGGAAGTTAGTACCCTGGCCAGAATGGTAATAAGACCCAGAAACTTGATGCCCTCTCTTTACTGCTCTCCTTATACAAAGTCATCTGTCTTGGGCATGGGACAGCCACCTAAGTCACCAGGACAGCTGCCGATCTTAAGACTACCATGTGAGGTTTCCTCCTGATTGGTCTAATGTGATCCCCTCCACATCCCTGGTCTAGCCGCTTCTGACTGCGGGACCTCCACTTGAAGCTGGTTGAAACCAGTACCTGATGGAATTAAAACCCAACTGAGTAGTTGGCTGTAAAGACCACATGGGTTGGAATGTCTCTTAGATCATGATGGATTTCCATCTTTACTGTTTTTCATCAATGTCCTTTACTAACTACTTAGCTACAAAATTGGGTAATTTCCCTTCATAAAACTTTTCTAGTGTTCTCCATGGTTTAAAAACAGCGGGTTCTTCAAGGCAAGGTAAAATAAGGCATGACCTTCTATGGTATGACCTATAAAGCAAAATAAAATAAGGCGTGACCTTCACAGCATGACCTTCAAGTCATGGTATTTCAGTCCATAGCCAGGCACCCATCTGTAGCCTAGGATGCAATGGGGAAGTGGGGGGATGCTAGCATCCCTCCTATAGGGGTCTTTATTGGCAGCGGTGGTCATAGCGATTTTGTTCAGGGGACGCCTCGGGTCGCTTTGACACCAGGAACCTCTGACCACCCGGGAGTTGGTGGGGGTGGGGATTTTCTAGGTAATGGACCTTCTCTTTTCTTCAGTTCCCAAGGACTCTCCCTTGGGGTGCCTTTTAACCCACTGGAAACAATTCAGATTGCAAAACTTAGGAAAGGACAGAGCTCCTGTAACACTGCATGGTCTCAGTGGGATCTATCAGTTAGATCTCCTCTGCAGGAAATAGGGCGCATGGACCTAGGGTACCTTCATTGCTTCATACCTAGGCCTTCATTGCTCTACACCAGGACTCTGACCTAAAGGCCTCTTGCAGAATGTGTTTGCCCAAATGGGCCAGCTAGTAAACTCTCTCGACATACTGGATGATAATTATCTAAATAGGCCTCCTCCAAATAAACCCAGGTTGCTGGAGGAAATATAGACTCTCCCTAGCAAAGGGGACTCTTGACTCTCTCTTCTCTCTCACTTGTTCCTCCTCCTAATAGATGTGGGAGCTTCTCCCTCACTCATTTCTGGGGTTAATAGCTAT
Organism: Mirounga leonina; assembly: GCF_011800145.1. Classification (NCBI taxonomy): domain Eukaryota; kingdom Metazoa; phylum Chordata; class Mammalia; order Carnivora; family Phocidae; genus Mirounga; species Mirounga leonina. The sequence goes on along the minus strand of NW_023270316.1, from coordinate 8,151,305 downwards.
AACTGGAGCCAATTGTGGTTAGTCTCCCTTGGGATGGGGATTTTAAGGAATATTCCCAAGCAGCTGCCTTAACTCCCTTTGTTTTGGGGAAATTCCCTGTCCAGGTTTTGCCTGGATGCACGGACACATCATTAAAATCATTACCAACCCAACCAACCTTCCAAATTTAAAACAATGGGGACCATGTTCTGTGTCTCATTAGTATGACCATCTAACATCCATTTTTGTTTCCTCTTTGGGACTGGATGATGTTGTTTGGCACACGAAAGCTCTTAAAAAGTACCCGGTCAAGGCCCTAAGTGATACTCAAAAGAGCATTCTGTACTAAATACTGAAGTAACACCAATGCTTAAAGCAGTTTTACAAAAGAGAACGGCATTAGATTGTTTAACTGCTGCACAAGGTGGAATGTGCTTCCCAAATTCCTTAGTGACTTATGTTATCCCTAATGCCCTCCCAACTGGAAAGCATATAATGGGCCACTCCTCATGACCCCATTGCTGCTCTTCCTGCCCATGGGACCTGTCCCTATGCTTTAATAAAATCATCTTTTTGCACCAGAGATGTCTCAAGAATTCTTTCTTAGCCGTCGGCTTCAAACCCTAATAACGTCTTTCCCACATCAAAACCACAGACGTGCCCAGGCAGAACCCACGCCAGAGAAGACCAGAGGAACCCTACACATTCACCTCTGGCTGATTTCTATACTCAGTGTGAACACTCAGTCCTCAATGGCTTGTCTACTGTTGAAGGGTGCCCAGCACAGCCAACGTGCCCAGACTGGGTTGTTTTTCCAGTTTCTCTCTTTTTTTTTTCCATTCCCTCTCTCCCTCCCTCTGTCTCTCTCACTTTCTCCCTCTTTCTTCCTTTATTTCTCTTTCTTTTCCTTCCTTCTTCCTTCCTTCTTCCCTTCCTTCCTTTCTTCCTCTCTCTCTCTCTCTCTGGCTTTGGCTTCCCAGTAAGTACAGCAAAGCAAATCATTATATGTTTTGCAATAAACTCACTTCATGTCCTTGATGCTATTTTATTCCTGAATAAAATATAGGCTTAGAAGTACGTGAAGAGTGAAGAGTGAGTCGTATATATGAGCATAGAAATATATAAAAATGAGGAAGATGGAAAGCTGCTACAGTTGTGGAGTAACTCAGTAGATAGGAAGAGAGTAAAACCAAGGCAAAGCATGAGTGCTCAGCAGCAGATGGCTTCCCCCACAGGCCCTCACCACCCGGGGTTGCAGGCTCGCAGTAATACGTATGAAACTCGAACAAATACAGTGCCCCCATCAGTGCATTACCAGAGCAGAAACTTCTCTCCTGCAAAAATTCAGAGATATTCCCTTCCCTTATGACATTTCATAAGATAAGGAAGGGATTAATGTCATTCTTTCTTCTTTAAATAGTCATATTTCAAGTTTTACTTTGCTTGTAGAGTTTTGCAAACACTTTGCAATGTATCATTAATAGAACTAAATTTTATTCTCATAATAATTATTATTAATTAATAATTACTAGGCATAAAAGGCATAGATGCCATTTAACTATATTGAAATTAAAAAAAAAAAGATATTCCAAGCACATACTAATGCTCTAATAGTCCTACATAGACAATATTGAATGCAATTTTTACCAAAATACTTTCATTAAAGAAGCTTTAAGTTTTTATTAATTATGCAGAAATTTGATAAGCCAACCAAGTAAACATTGAATTTTGTTACTTTATGTTAAGAAAAATCAGAATGGCCAGTACACTGAGGTATTTATTTTTCTTCCTCACACATCATTAGAAATTTTTAAATCAAAATAAATTAATTTAGTTTGGGGTAAAATGGTAAAGTACTTAAAATACTTTTATCAAATAGTAATTTCGAGTTAACCATACTGGAAATAAAGGGAGTAACCTTCCATTTACTAAGTCCCTTTTTATTGTGTGCACTATCTTTTTGATAATATAACCAAGAAATTGCTGAGAACTATTAGCATGTGCATTCCTGACTGAGGGGTGGACTTACACAGGAAATGCAAGGCTGCAATTTTCATAGCTTGTAAAATCAACAATATTTTTTCATCTGAGGTCATAGTGGGTCAATCTTTAGTGAAGGAAAAGAACATGCCAAGGTCAGAGGAAATTCTCTGAAGAGAATGTTGAGGGAGATTAATTTGTGAAGAAGATAAATGGGATAATACAGAAAAGAAATGACCACGAAAGATGAGGATCTATGTTTTAGAAATAGTCATCTAAGCTAAAGGATGCTTTTTGCCATGATCTCTTATTCAAACTGATTGGTTTAGTTATTATCAGGTGTCAATAGTTCAGCTATTATATTTGGATTTATTTGACTTTAATATTAGTTATGAGACCCTAATACTAATACATAGCAATAAAATAAGCAAGAGACATTAGGACCAAGTTGGATCTTTCAGTGTACCATTGGCAATTAATAATAATTAAGGCTACATTGTAGCATGACAGTGAGGGTGCGAGGATATTATATTATTATTATTTTTTAATTTATTTTGTGTGTGGTACCAGCTGGATAGAGAGACTTGCTGGGGGTTATTCTGCCTCAGGTCATTGATCTTGGTCTAGAGGTTTATAAAACAAAGGTGGCAGGCTGAGTTCACTGTCTAGGAAATTGGAGCAGGGCAGGGTCTGAAAGATGGCCTAAAGAAGAATCTGGAAACATTGTCACCAAAGATGGTAAACTAGTGGTTGACATCCATGACCCTGAGCTCACTGTAGGAGTCTAGAATTATTGAAATGTGGAAAATCCAGATGTCCACATAATACTGCATGCAGATTGAATAAATAGTACTATACGTTCAATATTCAACAGGAATCTATTGATTTCCTACTATGCTCTGGCCCCTGTTCCAGGTGTTGGAGTTATAGGATGGGCAGAAGTGTGTTGTGCATCTCTGATCTGTCTGGAAAGGCATGAAGACTCCCCATTCACAAAAATAAAGCTCATTATTACCAGATGCAGATCATAAACACACTTGGTGAACAGAGTTTATTTTCCCATCAGGTCACATTTCAGACTTGGTGAGTTCGATGGGCATCTGGCTGTCTGTGCACCATTCTCATCTCTCTTCCTCTTTCTGTATCTAGACTTCTGCTCCCCCACCCCGTCTTGCCCCATTTGCCACCTCATGCATGGTTACCATTATTCTCCACTACAAGAGGTCACAGGCACATCCTCAAACACAGTGGTTCCTTCCGGTGTTTCAGGAGGAGGGTCAGTTCTCAGAATCTTGAGCACAGCATCTGTAATACAAGCACCTTTCTCTTGCCAGTAATAACTGCTTTTCATAGCAAAACTTTAGCGAGTTATTATTAAAAATAACAACGACAAGCTCTTCACATGAGGATGAAGACAGAAGAGAAGACAGACGATGCTATCACGGTGTTTACGTATGTCCAGACTCATCAAAGTGTACACACTACAATATGGGAAATTCATTGTATATCAATTACACATCAGTGAGTCTGTTAAAAATAAATTAATTTGTAAAAAAGAACACAGGGAAAGAAAGGTCATAATTTTCAAATATAGGTAGATGCTGCTTTAATGTCAAAATATTTTAAGGGTTAATTTATCTATTTAACAAATGCTTATTGAGCTCCTTTTATGTACCAGACTATCTGATATCTTCAGACCATTTGCTCAATCAATGAACACCAGAACTACAGTAATCATGTGAGATTCATGCTTTTTTTTTAAATCATGTAAAATGCATGTCCTTATGAATAATAGGATAAGTGGATCAGGATACACCTACCAAATGTTTATTGGTGTGGCTTTTAAGAATGAAAAATAGGAAAGTAACCCAAATATTCAATAATAAAACTGTGATTAAATTTTTAATGGGATACAATGACACACTATGGGACTATCAAAAATTGATGTAGATATATAATTATTTAAGTGGGAAAAAACAACCTATAATACTAAGTAAAAAAAAAATACTGAATACATTATGTATTGTCAAGCACTTTTCATTAAAAAGTGAATGAATTTTTAAATAATTTTTCTTCATTATTCACTGCCAGCAATTTTCTTTTATTAGGTACTGATTCCACTTTCTAACAACTCTTTCATGGCACCCATGCCTTCCTTGGCCTTGTTCATTACCTAGCGACATGCAAGAAACTATTATTGTGAAAATGATTATTTTTAATAAATGGAATCTGGTTTAATAACCAGTGTGTACATGAAAAAATGTAATTTGGATGAGTGACAGATGCATAGTTTGTTAGTACTCAAATCCACATTCACAAATTAAAAGCATCAAATGGTGTTGTCTTTTAGTTTTCTGTTTTTATTCTGTGCTCATTTCATTCCTTTATACGATACTTTTCGATCATTTTTTGTCATAATTTACCTGATTCTTCTGTATTGTCCCAGGTTGCTTAAGCAAATTAATGATCTTAAATTGCCAAATTCCAGTCTAATTCCAAACTCCTGCTTAAAAACTGTTTTTTATATAAACTCTAAAGCTTACAACATTATAATGCAACCAAGCTTTCCCTGGCCTGCTCCAAAGAAATTACAATTTATTTAGGTCCTACTCTCTTTTTGTGTCGAGTTGCCCAGCCTGAGGGTCATATCCTGGTTTCCAACAACTTGCTCTCTCCTGGTCAGTTTTCTCTGATCATTTGGAAGTGTTTGTCCTGCTACTCTTGATCCACAAAACCTGGGTTTTTCTCTTCTTTCAAAACAAAGTGTCATTTTAACACTGTTCTTAAGGCTATTTTATATTCAGTGGTCCCAAACACACCAGTGAGCATCTTACTGTCCAGATCTTAGCAGCACTTCAAAGTCTAATTTAACCAACACATGAACATTGAAAAAAGACCTGGGCATATGAACCACCTTGGTTTTATCTGCATGCTTCTCCTTCCAGCTGGTTAACCGATTTTCTGAGGGACCCGCAATAATTTGAGGGCAGGAAGTTTGTACTAGGTATTACGAAATACCTACTGATATTAGTGTTTCTGTAGAACATTAAATAAAAATTTGGGGGAAAAAAACAACACTGGGTAGGCGATGGCATAATGGCGTTAATAGTTGATGCTGAGAGCATCTTGAATGGGATGGAAAACATGGAATGATATTTGCCTATTTCCACAGAAATTGGCCTTACATTCCTCACATTTCAGCACAAACAGTAACATCATCAACAGTGTCAGCAGCAGCTTTTTATCTTGATTTCAGTATCAACTTACAATTTCATAGCTGCCAGATTAGTCCTTAAAGGATAATGGAGGGTCTTACCATTAAAAGTTTGTAGTTTTTATCTTAAGGTGGATAGTTTGGAAATAGTTGGGATGAAATAAAATAAATAACATCCATATCAAAAATGTTCTGTATGGCCCAAGAGCAAATTGTCCTTCTGGATCTTATCCCACAGACACTGCCTTTACTAGGACAATGCATTTCAGGATATAGTGCTCTAACTAAATCATGCAAGGCATAGCAGGTGTCCAGTTATTCCTAATGGTGTGTAAATATATCAATAAGTTTATATTAAAAACACCAGTTAGGAAAAGAATTTAGAAGTTATGGTTTGGGTTTGGCTACTGATGTAATCCATGGGGATGGAGAAGGATTTGTTGGATCATAGAGTGAACACTACAATGGAGAGGTGCCATGGTCTAGTGGAAAGGTGCTAGCCTGGGAATCTTCGGCAAAAATCATTGATTCAGCACCTAATCTTAGGTAGCATTATATAGCAAGGCTAAAACCCAGTCTTTGGTTCTGCCTTACACCAAACTATGACCTTGTGTGGAGCTATTTAAACCATCCATATTACAGTTTTCTGATAAAATGAGAATGATATGTCTTACCTAATTTATGCTTCTGAAAATAAAATAACTTGATATTGCAAAAGAGATAAAAAGTAACCTTATAAAGTCTTACCTATTATACCTGTTATCTCATATGTAGTTATTTATAATTAAGTGGGACATACAAGGGAAGTCACTTTTTTGGTGATTTTTTTCTAAATAACTTGTTACTTACAAATTTCTTATTCACCTTTGAAGAAATTTTGCTTTCAGATAGATATAACATTGACAAAATCAAGGGTTTTCAAAGAGATTAAGAGCAACATTTTCTCAATCTGTAAATTTCAAAGACAGATTTCAAATTCATTTCGAAAGAGCATGCTTTATAGTTGTCACATTAAAGTAGAAAAAAAATCTTTGGAACATTTTAGGGTGTATTAACTTTTGAGGTTAAGGCAGCTCTAATTCAAAAAGTTTTAAACAATTTGAATCAGGTGAATTTACTTTGTACAATAACCTCAAAAATCAAGTGAAATTTGTTAGGTAATACCATTAACCCATGGCAAAGTGGTTCAAATGAATCCAATTTTAGTAAGAAAAGAAAATACAAAGTAAAATTCTTTTTCTTTTGATGGTAGTGTCTCTGTGACCGTAGTACTGAGGTCATTTAAACTAACAGGAAATAAAAGAGAAAAGTAAGAGGGCACAATTCTTTAAAATAATGGAAAAAGCTGTGGTTTTACATTGGATTTTATATTAGGGATACTTTAGTCAAAGTTCACTTTGAAGGTAATGGAGGATAAACTAATTTTCCATAGAAGACTGACCATGTGAAATCATAACATATGAAAGTAGCAATTTTAGATCTACTGAAGCACAACCATAGAGTATAATTTCAAATCTAAACCCTTGCAGAGATCAGGAAAGATGGAGAGAGTGAGCAATAGTAGGATGATAGAAGACTCTACAGATAGGGAGGGAGGTGAGAGAATATCACCCTCCTTGACATTGAATTGATACTCTTTTATATTAATTTTCAGCTCCATGGTTTTGGTAAATGTTCTCAAAAACTATTGAGTAGCAGGAACCCAACAGAAGTCAAGTTGTAGCTGTTAGCGTCACTCTAAATAACAGAACATGTTATCTTTGCTTTTTACAGGGCATTTTCATTTCTAAAATGTACACCTCTTCAAGTCTGGAACTAAATCTTTCCTTTTTTTAATTTGCCACCATGCCGATAAGAGTGCTTTGCAAAAAATAGGTCCCACTAATTAGAATTGAATCAAATTTCCTACTCATTTAGATTAAATTAAATTAATCCAATTTTATGTTTCAGTACAATGGAGCATAACCATTTCCATATTTACTAAAGTTGCAAGAGAAAATTAAGAGTTTTGGGAAAAAAACATAATTTTGTGCTTCTCTTAAAAGTATTCAGAAAATTGGAAGAGTGACTATAAATCTGCCATTAACAAATATAAACAAGGATATTTACATTCCCTTACTTACTAATTTTTGACATATAGGAACAATTTCACTATAATATTTTTTTGAATTGGTTTCAGTAATCAATAACGGTGATATGTATGGGCTAAGCAAAGCTTTTGACATATAGGATTTCATTTAACCTTCACTTTCACACTACGAGAAAAGAATCATTGCCACCAGCTTAGTACGAGCCTTTGAAAGTGGGATAGGCTCATTCAGTTTTGAAAATTGAAGGAAATGGTCAACTGGACTTGTTTTCAGCTGATTCACTACCATGCAAACAAATGGTCGTGTAACATATACATCCAAAATGAAGAATGTACCCATAAGTATATAAGACTCTCTGATATCTTCTCCCTCCCAGAGGCCTGTCCTAAGTTTGGCAGTCTATATGGAACGGTGATGATCTTCCAGTACAGTGAACTTCTAGAGTTGCTGGAGAGCCCCCACCCACACTCAAGGATCTACCTATGGAGGCATCAGAGTTTCATTCTTCTCTTTTTAATTGTTTTCTTTCACATTGAGTCTACAACTGTCCTGTCCTCGTCCTACCACAGAGAAGTTAGGAAATTTATTAAATCGGAGGTGCTGGGCTAGCTCAGTCGGTAGAGGATTGCAATCTTGATCTCAGGATTGTGAGTTCAAGCCCCACGTTGGGTGTAGAGATTACTTAAAAAAAATGTTAAATAATTTGGCACCAGCCAACTTTTGAGGGATGATTTGAATCAGTATCTGTCTGGCTCCTAATCCCTCAATTCTGCCAGTATTGATTCCAAATATATGTCTTTTCCCTTGTTTTCTGCATTGATTTAAATTTCCATTAGGGGCACCTGGGTGGCTCAGTCCTTAAGCGTCTGCCTTTGGCTCAAGTCATGATCCCAGGACCCTGGGATCAAGCCCCGCATCAGGCTCCCTACTCCGCGGGAAGCCTGCTTGTCCCTCTCCCACTCCCCCTGCTTGTCCCTCTCCCACTCCCCCTGCTTGTCCCTCTCCCACTCCCCCTGCTTGTGTTCCCTCTCTCGTTGTGTCTCTCTCTGCCAAATAAATAAATAAAAATCTTTAATAAAAAAATAAAGTTTCAATTAAAGAAAAAGACAATCCCATGACAACAAATGTGACTAAAATCAATCCTAATATATTATTTATTATATACAATATAATATATGAAACATAGAATATTGGAAATATATACATTAATCAATTCTTTAATCTTAATGGTGTTGCCATGTTAAGAATTGTGATTTTTTTTTACCACTGCAAGTTGTAAATCACAGTTGCTGGAACTGGATGCTATTCTTTAGAGGAAAGGAAAAATCTCACAAAGGACTAAAGCTAAAATGTATTGTGAAATGAATTAAACTTCTCATAATTTGTCATTTTTTTCTGGACTTATTTCTTATCATAATCTTTTAAAAATGTTTTCCCAATATTATTGTCACATGCCCTATTTCTCCCTGATTCTGTTTTTTCTTGAGTACCACTACACATATAGTATATATTAAGTTTTGGGACACCTAGGTGACTCAGTCAGTTAAGTGTCTGCCTTTGGCTCAGGTCATGATCCCAGGGTCCTGGGATCGAGTCCTGCATTGGGCTCCTTGCTCAGCAGGGAGTCTGCTTCTCCCTCTGCTTGTGCTCTCTCTATGACAAATAAATAAATAAATAAAATCTTTTAAAAAAAATAATACATTAAGTTTCTAGACTGAAGAACAGATTTTTACAATTATTTTTATCTTTTTTGTTTTTTTGTAAGATGTATATTTTGGTAAATAAAGAGATATTATTGAGACATTTTAAGATGTACAGACTTCAAAACCTCAGAGCTGCCTTAATTTTATGAACTTTATACGGAAATAATGCAAACGAGTAAATAACTCAAATAATATTGTAAGATACACATGAATAACATTTGACAGATATGTAAATATACACAAGTGTAGAGACATAGGTCCCTGGAAATGTGAACTTCATAGAGCCTTACCTGTGGTTTTATTTTATTTTATTTTATTATTTATTTATTTACTTATTTATTTTGGCTTACCAGTGGTTTTAAATATACTATAGATGAAATAGCTTAAAATCATTTATTGAGTTCCTTTTGTATGTAAAACACTAACACAGATATCAAGTTATTCCTTTTTGAAGACATTCTAGTTTATCTACAAAATATAAAACTTCAGGAAATATTATGACACCAATGAGAAAATAAAATAGCTGACATCTGAGATCTGATAGAGTCTTAATCACTGGAATCCAAAGACAAGTTCATGTCTGTCTGGATAACATTCCAGACACGTTGGTCAATGTTATGTAATTGTCTGCTTGGCAAGCTCAGGATAAAATATGGAAGTATTTGAAGATTAGCATTAAAATTCTCCTAATACATACTTCTTTCAAAATGATGTTCAAAATTCATCTCATGCAGGATGCCTTCCTGACAGTTCTGGCAGGGAGAATCATCTTTCCTTCTTCAAATGTTGCTGCTGAGGAATGTATTTTCTTTTCAAATTTACATGAAGTCTTTATAAAAAAGAAAATAAAAACAGGGAGTGAATCAATACAGAAATGAAAACAACTCTGAAATTATTTGTTGATACTTTCTATTGGAGCTCTTTTCTGGTGATATCGATGTGTATATCCAGTCACCCACATATATAAATACACATAAACTTGGCTGACTTCTTTCATTCACACCATAAACTTTGGAAGGGTGGTGATGGGTAGGAGAATGTGTCCACATAGCATTATGTTGGCATAACAGAGGTTTATTTGTATCAAGTCAAAGAAAGACTAGAACCTCACTTTGATCCACTCAATAAACATGTAAGAAGCGTGTAACTTGGCTACACATCCATAGTAAATGAAACATCAGAGCTTTCCTGATGGGGAGCAGCTGACATCTCCCCCCCACTCACAGCTTATCCCCGATGTGGGGCAAGGTTCAGAGAGGTGGTGAACACAATTAATGCAAATTTGGAAAAAAGACTTTAAGGAAAAAGCTTTTGTTTGATGAGGGACTTGGGGCTCAATGGAGTGTAACGTCTACTTGGGAATCATAACTTTTTATCAACAAAACCACAGAAAAAAAGACATTTTTCAGAACACTTCATCACTGAAATTTGTCATTTTAAGCCAAGAGATCAGGAAATGTGTCAATGATAAAATGACATTTGAGAAGTCCTGAGGAGGTAAGGGAACAGCTATTGGAATAACTGATGAGTACAAGAGAAGGCTTTGGGTAGAGAAAAAAGAAATAATAAAACAATTATTGGTAATTACAATACCCTGTAATTTCCAATTTTCTTCAGTAAAACAAATAAACAAACAACTGAGAGTAGTATACATAGCAACCTAATAAATGGAGGGATTGAAAAAAATTCCCATCTTTATTTTATAAATGAACTATCAGAAGTGTTAGTATTTACAAGTAGGACGTAGGGGGCAAAACACATTAAATTTCCTTATATTCTTTCAGGGCAACAAATGCAGTCCCACTTCCATGGAGAATAAACAGATACCTTTCTTTTAAAAGCAGTGAAGTCACAATTAAAATGAGCCATCTATTTGAAAGGACCCCTTTAAAGAGTCATCCCTGATCATTCTCTTGACCTATGCCTCATATAATTGTATCTGCCTGATAGAACTTAAGAAAAGACAGATTTAAAATCACCACCTAAGACATTCAGGAATAGTCCAGTGAACTAAAGCTGAGTGAGTGGAGTTAGAAGACTCAAGTGAAGTATATGTGCAAAAACATACATCAGAAGGTTTAAAAAGGTACGGTTCACAGAAGTTTCAAAAAAAAAAGGGAAGAATTGGGGCACCTGGGTGGCTCAGTTGGTTGAGCATCTGCCTTCAGCTCAGGTCATGATCCCGGGGTCCCAGGGAGTCTGCCTCTTTCCTTATTCCTCACACCCCCCCCAACACATGCTCTCTCTTTCTCAAATAAAGTCTTTTAAAAAAGGGAAATATTATAAAGCACTATATAGAATTACTTTATAATAAAACCTTAGTTTTCCTATTCCTCTTTTTTGCAGAACATGAAATCCTACCTTAAAACAGTGTTTCATTCCTTTATGGAAGTCTGATTTTTCTTCTAGATTTGTCTTCCAATAACTTATCATTTGAAGGTGACAAAAATATTTAGTTTGTTTCTATTATACCGATATTTTATTTTCAGAGACTGTATCTATTAAAGTCCTCTGGTTTTTACATGGTTTAGTTTTTAAAATATCAGCCACTTGCTTTAGATCGAATTTAATAAACTACCTATGTTTGCCCTGGGGAAAGATCCTTTTATCAATGAATGCCTTTAACGGTGTGTAGATGGTTTCTGTAAGCCATTTAGAACATATCAATGTTAATAATTTCTGGTGTTAAATTTATTTTAGGTCTGTAACAGAGGAACTAAACTCCAAAAACTGTATGAGCTTGCATAACTGGTTTAAAGGCACTGATGTCCAAAAAATTAGGATTATTATATTGAAAAGCAAAAATAGTAAAGTAAATTAAAAAGCAACATTTAGCTTCTGACTTAGGTTTGAATTTTGACAACAGAGTTGGAAAGAGAATAAAGCAAGAGTAGCGTTGTATGTTTACAGCCAGGGAGTCTACCAGAGTTGGGGTAAGGAGCACTAGAAATAGGGTTTGATTTGCAAGGAGGTCTGGAACTGCAGATATGCAGAAGGGTAGGTGATGGTCGGTATCCATGTAATGCGGAAGCTCTTTCTGTTTACATGGAGGATCTACAGGAAGAAGAGCTAGTAACTAATAACATGTTTTTGCCATGCAGGAGAACCCACAGGACCACAGTGCAGAGAAGCAAACCTTTTTAAATTTACATTTTTGCATATACTTATAATGTCCAAATAGATAACGATAATAGTACGTGTTCATAATTTACAGAGTAATAAATGTACAGCTATTGGTAGGCACATGCTTATCTATTTATTTTGTATATTTATGTGATCACAAAAAGTTAGGAGATTCACCAGGATACTCAAAAGTCTAGTCTCTTAGATGATGGACTCTGAAGGGCAGGCAGGGTTCTAGAGGGGAGGGGGGTGGGAGGACGGGTTAGCCTGGTGGTGGGTATTGAGGAGGGCACGTTCTGCATGGAGCACTGGGTGTTATGCACAAACAATGAATCATGGAACACTTCATTTAAAACTAATGTTGTAATGTATGGGGATTAACATAAGAATAAAAAAAAAAAAGTCTAGTCTCTTAGAAAAACAAGATTAGATTTAAACATCTGTTGGATTCAGCCCATAAACAGAATCTTATTGCTACACTGTCTAGGATTTTCTGTATCTCATTCCCAATACCCAGCTGCTTACAGCAGCTCTCTTAGTCCTTGAGTGGTAAAGGTAATACTCGTAACTACCATCTGTATGTGATTTGGATGATGACAATACCCCAATTTTTAAAAATTTTGTTAAAGTAGATAAATTAAAAAAAAAAAAAAACCTTGAGGAAAAAAAACCAGGAAATAAAGACCTCTTCTCTTCTGGGGGTGTTTCCTCAACTGCTTTTTAGAAATTCTTCTTCCAAGTTTATGTATTTCTAGGACAACCGTACTTTAAAAATTCTACAATTTATCTTCTGGAAGAAATGCCTTGCAGAGCCGGCAGTGCTTGGATCTCAGAATGAGGTGCCCCCAAATGTGATATCCTCATCACGGCCACATCACATCACCATTTACCCACCTTTTGTGGGGTGAAGACCTCATCAAATCAGTCCTTTGCTCTGCATGATGACTTTGTGTTCTCAATTTCTATGCCCTTTCAGTCATCATCTCTACACTTGTGGTGCATGTCCGAGAATTCAATTCTGTCATTATTTGATAAGCACAGTAAAAATATTCTTTTATCATACTCTCCAGATTTAAGTGCCTTTTCTGACATGGTGTCAGTCCAGCTGCTACTTGGCCTTCCCTAGACATATTTTGCATAGATAATGCATTTGCATTTTAAGAGTCATCTGTTATTTTGATTCTCCCTTCCATAGCAATTTGTTTGATTTCTTGTCTAGTAAACTCATTCTCATCAGAGCTCTTTTTCTTCTAGTTCCTGCATTATTTTACTTGCAATGAAAATTTGCTATTGAGACATCTTGTCACCCTTAGGACAAAAAATGGCTGTGGATTTTTAGGCAGCAGTAGATCAATCATTCTTCCATTTACCAGCATGGAAACCAATTTGGCAGAGATGTAATGTGAGAATACGCCTTGGCTTTTTGAGTTATTACAGCATAATGCCATGTGTAACTGATGCTATTTTCTACATAACAAATTATTTTTATACATTTTTACAATTCATATAACTTAAGAAAGCATGGTATTAACATAGATAAGATAAACTTTATGTATCCTAACAAGTAAAAAAAAAAAAAGGACAGATAAAGACAGTGAAATATAGGAAGAAAGAAAAATAAAAAAGAAAAAATGTAATGAAAGAAAGAATAAAAGTGTTGCTGTGGTAATTTTATGGTTGGCATGGCCATCATTCCTGTGCATCCAGACAATATGTTTGCAGACCCATTGTGGAGCTAGATTTTGAGTTTAGAATTGTGTGTAAAGCTACAACTATTATTTACATAAAATATATTGTAGATTAAAAGTTCATGAAGAAAACAATGCCTATTTAAATATCGAAGTTTCCCCATCAATGCCAGAACACGCTCTCCATGTTATATTGTCTCATAGTTTTAATAATCCACACTTTGCCAAAAATATTTAAATAGATTATTTTCCACATTTTAATATACCCAGAAATATATATTTACTTGTATTTCAAAAAGGTACATGTAAAATATGAATTTTCAGATATATTTATTGTAGCTTCAAAAATAAGCAATACAGCACATTGAGACAAATGGAAATTAAACTAATATAAGTGGAGCACTCACCCTGAGTTTATGCAGTAAAATTTAAAATAATGCAAATAAAAGTAAATAATATTAGTGGATTCTTACTATGTGTTAAGCACTTTACAGGAATTCAAGCACTGCTCATGAATTGTCTCATGTAATCTACCTCTGATCCCGATGAATTTCAGGTAATTCCATTTCATTATGGCAGATGTGAGACTTGTAGTTTAAACAGACCATCCAAATGATTTTTTAAAAGATCAATAATTAATTGATTGTAAATAATTAAAACTGTCCAATTAAAAAACAGAGATTATCCGACTGGGTCTAAACAGGAAGATCCAGGTAAATGGTGGTAAATGATACAGCACATAAAATGAAGCATGAATAAAAGATGCAGGTTATATTAATATTAGAAAAAATAGAGTTCATGACATCATTACCAGATAAAAAGAAAATAATGATAGTCAATTTGAGCAGAGGATATAAAAATTCTAAATGTGTATGTACCTCATAAGAGAGCTTCAAAATGCACAAAGGAAAACCTTCAGACATAAAAGAAGCAACAGACAAAAGCACAGTTAGACATTTGTACATGACACTCTCAGTAACTGATGGAAAAGTAGGAACTAGATAAGTAAGGCTATAGAATATTGTAAGACCACTTCAAGAAAATTGGCATAATTGACATTTCTGCACTCCACTCCAGAATGTATGGTATTTTTATCTGTACATGGAGCTCTCACTATGAAAGACTATATGCTTGGCTACAAAACATGTCTCAATAAATTTCAATGGATTCGAATAATTCACATGTTCTCTGACCACAATGGAATTAAATTAGAAGCCAATAACAATAGTAATAACAACAACAATAATATTAATAATAAATTGATAAAGGGGCTCCGGGGTGGCTCAGTTGGTTGGGCAAATGCCTTCAGCTCAGGTCATGATTCTGGAGTCCCAGAATCGAGTCCCGCATCAGGCTCCCTGCTAAGCGGGGAGTCTGCCTCTCCCTCTGACCCTCCCCCCTCTCATGCTCTCTCTCTCATTCTCTCTCTCAAATAAATAAATAAAATCTTTAAAAATAAATAAATAAGATAAATTGATAAAATTTCCATATATTTTTAAATAACCAAAAGATTCTAAATAATGAATGGATCATTGCAACATCATGGGGGAAATAAAAATATTTCAAAATGAAATGGAACAAAAGATACAATGTAGCAAAATTGTAAAATAAAACTAAAGCAGTGAATAAAGGGGGCATTTATAGCTTTACATGTTTATGTTAGAAAAAGAAGCTAAATAAGTTTAATTTAACATTAAAAATTCATCAATGGAGTTTACCACATAAGCAAATAAAGGAGAAAAAAGCACATGTTCTTCAAAATGAACACAGAAAGGGCATTTGAAAAAAATCAGCATTCGCCCGTTCATAAAAAAACAAAGGAACAGTACTATCTTTGCGACTTATTCTGCGTCTGTCAATGTCTACGTGACTTGAAACTAGCGTTTAGTCTCTCCATGTTAGGTTTTCTTATGTGTGGGATGTGTGGCCAATGGGTGTGTTTGTGTGGGGAGCAGGACACACACTCCAAGAGGCCATTTGCTGAGTCTCTTCTGACCCGTCCTTGGTCCTTGTTCCTGGGAGGGACCCCTATTCC
This sequence comes from Mirounga leonina, assembly GCF_011800145.1. Lineage (NCBI taxonomy): Eukaryota > Metazoa > Chordata > Mammalia > Carnivora > Phocidae > Mirounga > Mirounga leonina. The sequence continues at coordinate 8,135,493 of NW_023270316.1, read as the reverse complement.
TGAGAGGCTTCTCGGCCAGCCCTCCCTCTCTGCACACATCCCCCTTCTTTTGTAGTCTTTAGTCAAGGGAAACTCACTAAACACATTGCATTTATATTCTGCTTAGACCTGTGGCTTCTTTGAATCTTAGTTTTGTGTTTCTTGAGGTCTGGGCAGAGGTGAAACACTATCCTGGATACCTGTGAGAGTGCACGAAGGAAGAAAAAAACATAATTCACACAGATGTATCTTTTAATATGCAACCTCACCATCTCTGTGTTAAATCCCTTATGTACGTAGAGCATTTAGCACAGACTCTGGAAAAATAAAGGCTTTCATTCCTTAAGGTTTATTGTTTGGGGTAGTTATCTTTGGTGTTTGAGCAGAGGTGAATTACAGAAGGAAATGGCAAGCCTTGGGTACTATTTGGGAAGCAAGCGAGAAGCTGGTAGGAAAAACAAAATATCGTGGGAAAAAGTCTAAAGAGTTTGATATTCAGGGAGCACGCAGAGGGTCACGGGCTCAGCAAAGACTTCCACAGGTGAGTGGCCAACTGTTGGTAAAACTGGAAGCAAGAGTCAGTGATGAAGTGAGACGATGCTTCAAGACACTCCATTAAGTGGGATCAATCAGTTGCCCAGCAATGAAGCAAAAGTATAGAAGAAATGAAGCCTCCAGAAAACCATATACAAGTCAGACTCTGGTTTCTTTGAAGTTTAGACATAAAATAACTATCTGGTTGGGAAATGACTACAGTTAGAGAAGAGACTTCCTCACCCACTAGCCAGTGGGGATATGAAATCCAATCAGGACCTGGGTGATCCAGCAGACCAGGGGTTCCCTAACTCCAGTTGGTGAGCCAATTCTGGTTTTGCCCGTAAAGTTTTACTAAAACACAGCCAGTCTCATTTGCCCTTGTGTTGTCAACAGCTGCTTTTGTATGACAGCAGAAGTTGAGTAGGAGAGACTCTGTACCCTGCAAAACCTAAAATACCAGCTGGCCCTTTTTAGGAAAAACTTCCTGACCCTTGCACTAAATGGTAACCTTTGGAGGAACAGTTTTAGAACATCTTGCACTTCCTCCAAATACCCAAGCAATTGGCTTCACGGAATGAGGAAGACATCGCTAATCATGAAGAAAAAAATTAAATAGGTTTGCGCATTTGAGGTGTCATGGATTGAGGGAAAGAACTAAAAAATTTCCCACTCAAGCCTGATTAATTAACCATCACATTTTTTAGATAGTACATGGACTTGTTCTCTGGCTGCTTTAGTTTGTGTCTTATATTTCTAAGTAGATTGCCTGATCCTTGAGGAAAAATCAAATATTTCTGTGTGTGTGTGAGTGAGTGTGTGTGTAGTTTTTTTTTTTTTTTACTACCTGATAGTGTCTTGACAGAGTAGATTTTTTTTTTTTTTAAGATTTTATTTATTTATTTGAGACAGAGAGAATGAGAGAGAGAGAGCACATGAGAGGGCGAGGGTCAGAGGGAGAAGCAGGCTCCCTGCTCGGCAGGGAGCCCGATGCGGGACTCGATCCAGGGACTCCAGGATCATGACCTGAGCCGAAGGCAGTCGCTTAACCAACTGAGCCACCCAGGCGCCCGACAGAGTAGATATTTTAGCAGGCATGCTTTTTGAATGAATTAAATAAATGTTAGGATACGTACATAATGAAATATTTATTTTCTTTTATCATAATTTCTGAATCTTATTAATATTACATAATATTACATGCATTAGAGGATCTCAGTGTTGTTCATTATGAATTTCTTCAATTCCTGTACTGTATTATATCATATTTAAAACTATTTCAATAAAACCAATGCAAATAACATTTGTCTTTACTTTTATTTGTATATTAAAAGGCATAGATAGCTATCTTATGGTAATGAAACAGTTAAATTATCCTCTAAGTTAACCTTTTTTCAGTTGGAACATATCCAAAAGAGACATTCAGAATACCAGATTAGTATCACTGAATTATAACTATAATATAGTAAAATTTGAATGTTAGTTTACACAACAAAAAGAAATACTACATTGTAGAACATCAATAAATATTAAACTATGTAAGTTATTGACACTCTTTTTGGCAACTACTAATTCTCTAAGTTAGTTAAGAGAGTGTTCTACTGTTAGTGTATGATCTGAGAGAACGTTCAAGCTATTTTCTTTTAATTTTATCTCCCATATCATAGAAATCTTCCATAGTGAACATGAATACAAAATTATTCTAGGGATTGAGGTGATAAAACTAAATAAAGAAGGAAGAGTTTCTGAATAAAAGTCCCTCCAACTCCAGGAGTCATTCTTCTGAAATACTCTTCTCTAAGTACTAGTAATGAGAGCAAAGTGGATGCAGTCATTTACTATATTGTATTGCTTAAAGCAAATATATTTGTTCTGCTTAAATCATAATTCTATGTTCCATTAAGTGTTTCTCGTATTTTTTAAAAGATTTTATTTATTTATTTATTTGAGAGAGATATTGAGAGAGGGATGAGGGACAGAAGGAGAAGCAGACCCCCAGCTGAGCAGGGAGCCCTGATTCTGGGCTGGATCCCAGGACTCCAGGATCATGACCTGAGCCAAAGGCAGACGCTTAACTGACTGAGCCACTCAGGTGCCCCTGTTTTTCATAATTTTACAATAACTTTTCTTTTGAGAATTGCATCAGAATAGAGTACATGAAGAACAGGTCCTGTTGGGGCGCCTGGGTGGCTCAGTCATTAAGCGTCTGCCTTCGGCTCAGGTCATGATCCCGGGGTCCTGGGATCGAGCCACGCATTGGGCTCCCTGGTCCGCGGGAAGCCTGCTTCTCCCTCTCTCACTTCCCCTGCTTGTGTTCCCTCTCTTGCTGTGTCTCTCTCTGTCAAATAAATGGATAAAATCTTTAAAAAAAAAAAAAAAAAAAGAACAGGTCCTGTAAGCTGGTGCATGCTTCATTTCTGATGGGTGGAATGGGCAGCTGGGGCAGGGGGCAACACAGGGAGAAACACACATCTGGGTCATTCACAATGCCTTTAGGGTTAGCGCCTAAGCTTTGAAGTTCTAGGAATGCTATTTAGCCAACTAATTCAAGAAGGGATTATTTTTAGAAAAACAATTAAATTGCACTCAATTTTAATATAGTAATTGACAAAATCAATGCTAAAGTATTTAACAAACAGAGATCTCAACTTTTAATCATTGATACTGTTCATTTACATAGTGCAGCCATTCTTAGAAAGTGGACAAGACTACTTCGGATTAAAAACTACAGATCTGAAATATTATGTTGGGAATCCACAGTCAGAGCAAAGGGGGGTTGTAAGTATCTTGTGACATTTATAGAGACAAACCTCTCCAATCTAGCGACTTTGGTTTTGTTTCTGTAAAGGTTATGGCTCATTAGAAACAGGATTGCACTGAGCTGGTGAGTGAATTATCCGTCTTTGTACTTCCTTTCTCCCAGTCCTGTTTTGTGCAACTTTACAGGATGTCTCCATTATCTTGTAAAACTAAAATCATCTTGATGGAAACATTTTGGGTACTAATTATTTTTATCCCACCAGATGGGTATGTGTTTAGAATAATCAAAGATGTAAAAATTATGAAGGACGAATTTGAGAACTACTGTTGAAGGTAGTCTAAAAACTTCAGTGTTAAAAAAAATAGCAAACACTTCATTGTTACATGAAAATTTTATCCAGCCATGCATGAACTGAACACAACTATTGATAAAATTATTATTTTCTACTCACCTTTCTTCCTTAATCCCTCCCTGCACTACTTTTTGTCTTTATCTAATTAAAAAAAAAAATGGTACAAATTCAGATTTTACAAAAGTGTCCTTAGGAATCTACTGAGAATCAAATATTGCTCTTATTTTGATACAGAGATAAATCCTTTGGGAAGCCCTAGCTTCCAAATAAATATAGTTATTTTAGCTAATATAATTTAATTTTACTCTGGAGAATCCCTTCCAAATTTTTAAAAAGACTAGCTTCATGCGATTTCCCATCGGACTTGATATCTAAGAAAATTAATTTTTTTTGAAGTTTGGTGATATATGGCGCACAAGAGACTATTAAAAATATTTATGTAGTACAAGACTATAAAGCTAAGGTGTGATTCTGTGTTTAATTATGTGACCCATTTTATTATTAATATAATAAAGAAGGGAAATAAATTCTTTTTATCTGAATTAGGGAACTGAATTTATATAAGTATCGCCAAGAGAGTGCAGACACAAATCACAAATGAATGACTTTTTTTTTTTACAGTAAAAATTCCCTCTTAATGCCATTTACTACTAAGTTATATAACTTCATCCTCTTCTAACAGACAGAATTTTTCACTTGTAGAAAGAGCATTTTAGCTGTTGATTATTTCCTTATCTTGATGAATTAAAATGGAACAAAATGCTTCCTCCAGAGCATCTGAAATGCTGTCTCCATTCCTCTCCTTCTTTCCCTAATAGCATTTATGTAAGAGTCCCTTCTATTCACAGTGACTTTAAGAAATTAGATATCACATTTTAGACTTTTATGTCTTGCTATTCTTGGTACCCACAATAGAAACATTTCTATGGTGTGTTTGGCTCATGGAGACTGATACCACAGGAAGGAAATGCATTTCCAATAACAATAATACAAAAGGTAGAGAGGAAATTCAAGCCTGTGTAGAGCAGGATGTATATTTGCAAATAAGCTCAGATAACAAATAAATGATGAGAGAAACTGAAATCACCAAAAATAAATAATACTGTGTTCTAGTTTTGTTTATTCTTTCCATTGAAAATCAGCAATGCTACTGAGAACACGGGATTCAGAGAAGAGATTTGCTGCTGTAGGTGAAGCCTTTCATTGCTGTGCACACCCAGTCTCCTTTGAGAGCTAAAGAGAACACTCACCTCGCCCGACTAGAGTCAAGTATGCTCATTGCCAAGGTTATCTTATGGCTCCATTTCTACAAAGGAGAGACATCATCATGTTCTCTTTTTATTCCTATTGAGCCTTCTATTAGTTGATCCTATGTTTAAAACTGATATTTGAAGTCCCACACATCTGGATCAGCACCGTATCTCTACCACTCACTCTGTACAACCAGCCTGTCAGGTGTACTGAACTCACTCCATGCTTTACCAGGCTTGCTGTTTTTCTACCTTTCTCTTGGGCCACTCCTTAATGTTTTTCGTCGAATATCCTGCCAGGCTCTGACCATTGGATATTTGAGTTATTCAGTGCTCTGCAGTAGACATCATTCATTTACTTCTCAATTAACATTATTTTCCTAGAGTGACTGCCCTCATCCTCATGGCTTCAGTTACTGTTGACTTGTAAATTGTCTCTCTAACACAGATCTCTCTAAAGATCTTCAAGTATGTATATTTAAATATTCATTTGATTGTCTGTAGGCAGATCCAAAGGCCAAAGCTGAACTCATAATCTTTCTCCAAAACATGTTCTTGGCACAGTGCTTAGGTAAAATGTGGTCTTTTGCCTACAGTGTCAGATATTTGACATAATTCCATGCTTTTATACAGCTTATTACACTTGGCCTATGGCTGTTCAATAAATATATTAGTAGTGATTATTATTAATTATATAAAAATAACCTTTGCCATAGTAATTGATCTGTGATAAAAGATAAGTAAATTATTTTAATAACAGTTAGCTATCAGTTCTTCTAATATGCATAATTCATTTTCATATTTTGAATTCACTTAGTGAACCACATTGCTCATGAAACATTATTCAGGCAAAGAACAAATATACCACAACAGAAAATGCTTTAACTGGTGCCTGTCTAATTACTTGCCCACTAAGACAACATCAATGTGTGCAAAATGGAGTAAGAAACAGATTCGATTTTCTACATTATTAGAGAAAAAAGCATATTCTCTAACTATATGGATAGCATATCATTGTCAAATATAATCTCTTTAAAGAGTGGTCTCCACATGAATTGGCTTTAAGACACGAAGAGTTGTATGTTTCCCAAGCATGTCATACTGAAGTCTTCATGTCATGTGCTTTGTCTAACTTGCATTCTAAGACTATAAATGTGCAGAAATTGGAGAAAATGTAAACATTTTCAGTTCTACCCAGTAAAATAATTTAGTTGTGGATTCACTTTTTAAGTAAAGCATCATTTGTGAGTAGCCCTGGCAAATTCTGACAGTAATCCATGTTCTGATCAGCAAACTTTAGCCTATAACATATAGAAAGCTGGGTTGGAGAACATTTATTGAATAGCTTCTAGGATTGATTCAACCCAAATCATTCCTTTTAAAATCTCTTTCTATTTCTAAGCTGCCAAATCCAGCCTTGGAAAATGTTAAATGGCCTTGGCTCTATTCCACATGTATGACTTGAGTGCTGCTTGGAGATACATCTGCTGGTCCCTTCCCATCCCCTCTTCCTGGGCCCCTGGTGGCTGTGCTCTACTTTACCACTTCCTCAGGATGCACGTGAGGTGCTGGGTATCCATTTCCAATGTAGATTCTTGCAAGGTGTTAAAATGAGTGGCGCAGGGACATTTGGGTGGCTCGGTCAGTTAAGCATCTGACTCTTTAGTTTTGGCTCAGATCATGATCTCAGGGTGGTGGGATCTACCCCACCTCAAGCTCCACATGCAGTGGGGAGTCTGCTTGAAGATTCTCTCCCTCTCCTTCCTTCTACTCTCTCTCTTTCAAATAAATAAATAACATCTTAAAAAAATGAGTGGGGCATATAGAACTTTGCCAAAATCACTTATCCTCTTTTGCTCAGTTTCCTTATCTGTTAGATCCTCATTTTGGATGAGGATCAAATGAGCTAAAACTGAGGTGCATAGAATATTGTGTGGCCCAGAGTGGGTACTCTAGAAGTATAACCTCTGATTACTATTTTTATTACTATCATTATCTGTGGTAATAGTAGTAAGAACATTAGTGTCAGGACTGATGACCTTGAAGAACATTTACCTTACATTACTTGGTAATTACCTCCTTATAAGTCAAATTTCAGGTATAGGCTCTTACTACTAATTGCACAATAAAATCTCCGTGTGACCAGGTCTTAATATTATCACAAGAAATGGAAGGCGTAGCTGCACAGTCCTCATGTTCTGGAAAAGGAGTCGTGTCCCTCTACATGTTAGGAATACTCAGAGCCTTTGCTCAAGCCCTCACACAACTTAGGTGTGATGTAGACATCACCGCCTTCCAAGAACAAGCAGATTTTTTTTTTTTTTTTTTTTCCCTCTTGGTTATAGCTCAGACTCTGGGTGATGCTTAGAGGTTTTCCTGGTTGACATGAATAGGCATCTCTTGTGAAATTTCCTAAGGGCCACCGTCCAGGAATATTCAGGTTACACTTAATAGTTTTGAATTTTTTTTATTAATGGAGTGTTACAAAGGACAGTTTACATAGGAGGTCCTTAGTTTCATAATTAAACTTGGGGTAAGTTGAGGATAGCAGACCAAAAGTATTATAGATGGAACAGGAACCTGACATCGTAAGTAGTTATTCTCAAAGGAAGGGATGGGGTGAAGCAAGGAGCTGCAGCCTGTTAGAAGGATTGTCAATTTTTAAAGTTCTCTTCAAGAGAGAGATAGAGAGAGAGGTTGGGGGGATTGCTTTTAATGGCAAAGACCCTTCCTTGTAATCTAAAACTGCTTCTTTCACTGTTAGGCTGCCACTTTGCCTCTGCTGGTGGGAGATCTTGATTTAGTTAAGACCTTTCTATTTTATTACTCTATATTTAAAAATTTTTTACAGTAAGTGTATATAAATTTTAAAATTAAATATATTACTATTATTAATTTTTAAACAAACACATTCAGTGAAATAGAATACTTCATTCTTTTAAAATGCTGAATGTTAGTATTTGATCAACTCTCCCATTTTCATCTTCTTATACTCCACTTTCCAAAAAATGTTATTGGTTCTCACATGGAACTCTAATTCTCTCTCTCTTTTTCTATTACAAGTTAAAATGATATCAATGGCTTGCACAGTTTCCAGATAATGTATTCCATGTCCCAGGTTCCATTCTTAAATATAAAGCATCTTAGTTCAATGGTACCTATACATAAATTTTTCTAAATAGTAAAATAGTCTGTATTTCACACTTCCTACCACATATGATTAGAGAAATATCACCTGCTCAAGAATTTTCCTGAGGCTGGTTCTTTCAAATATCCTGTGCTCATATCTAGTCAATTCAATTGTGTTGAGGTTAGGAAGTATTGGCAAGGATGTGGAGAAAAAGGAACCCTTATACACAGTTGGTGGGAATGCAACCTGGTGTGGCCACTGTGGAAAACAGTATGGATGTTCCTCAAAAAATTAAAAAAGAATTACCGTATGACCCAGTAATTCCACTCCTGGGTATCTATCTAAAGAAAATGAAAACCCTAATTCAAAAAGATATATACATCCCGGGCGCCTGGGTGGCTCAGTTGGTTAAGCGACTGCCTTCGGCTCAGGTCATGATCTTGGAGTCCCTGAATTGAGTCCTGCATTGGGCTCCCTGCTCGGCGGGGAGTCTGCTTCTCCCTCTGACCCTCCCCCCTCTCATGTGCTCTCTCTCATTCTCTCTCTCACAAATAAATAAATAAAATCTTTAAAAAAATAAAAATAAAAAAAAGATATATACATCCCTATGTTTATTGCAGCATTATTTACAATAGCCAAAATATGGAAGCAACCCAAGTGTCCATCCATAGATGAATGAATAAAGGAGATGTTCTGTACACACACACACACACACACACAGAGGTATATTACTCAGTCATAAAAGAGAATGATAGCTTGCCATTTGTAACAACGTGGGTGGACCTAGAGGATATAAGACTAAGTAAAATAGGCCAGAGAAAGAATGACAAATACCATTTGATTTCAATCATATGTGAAATTTAAGAAAAAAAATAACAAATTAACAAAGAAAAAAAAAGGCAAACAAAAAACCAGACTCTTAAATACATAGAACAAATTAGTCATTGCTAGAGGGGAGGTGGGTGGGGGGATTGATGAAATATATAAAAGGGATTAAGAGTATACTTACCATGGGCGCCTGGGTGGCTCAGTTGGTTAAGCGACTGCCTTCGGCTCAGGTCATGATCCCAGGGTCCTGGGATCGAGTCCCACATCGGGCTCCTGGCTCAGCGGGAAGCCTGCTTCTCCCTCTCCCACTCCCCCTGCTTGTGTTCCTGCTTTCGCTGTCTCTGTCTCTGTCAAATAAATAAATAAAATCTTAAAAAAAAAAAAAAGAGTATACTTACCATGATGAACATTGAGTCATGTACAGAATTTTGAATTATTATGTTGTACACTTGAAACTAATATAACACTGCATGTTAATTACACTATAATATAAAAGTGGCATAAATTATAGTTCATTAGGATAAGGCTGAGTTGCTACAGCAAACAAGACTCAAAATGCAGTGGTTCAGATAAAATTAAAGGTAATTTCTTTAAAGGGTAACAACCTAGGTCGAGCTCTACTCTTGGAGGTATTCAAGAAACCAGGCCAGAAGGCAGCTCTAAGCTCTTCAACATGTTGCTTCCAAGATTAATCCAGTTCTCAACATTCACATTCCATGTGAGAACATAGAGATATCCCCACATCTAAAAGCAAGGAGCCTGAAAAACGTAACTCCCTGGGCACTCCAGTATTTAAGAGGAGAGCAAGAACGGGTCTTGGGGACAGCTAGCAGGCTATAAAATATATCATGACATAGGCTTGCTGATGCTTGGGTCTACAAACAGTGCAAATATTATTGTGTGCATTGCAGGTACCCAGGGCATCACGATCGATCCAGAACCAGAAGTTAGAGAGCAAATGCAGGTGGGCATAATAAAAGGGGACACAGCATTGGAGATGTCATTGAAAGGCAAAACAAAGCAACACACAAAAACAGGGAGATCGCATGTACCCTTTTATTTGTTTAACAAAATTAATACGTTTATTAGAGGAGACACTTCTCTAACCACCACAATGGTTGTGTGTTGGGAAAATGACAGAACAAGCAAAACTGAGTTAGGCAATGTCAATATGAGCAGTATCAGTAATTTCCAAAACATGGCCAATGCCCATCTTGTTTAATGGCAGAGATAAGTGCAGAGTAAAGCCACTGGGTGGTGGTGGTCAGATCTGAAGATGATGGCAAAAAGCACATGTCAGAATACATCTGTGACCCAGTGTATTCTAAAAAAAATGAGTTGGGGCGCCTGGCTGGCTCAGTCAGTTAAGCGTCCGACTCTTGATTTTGGCTCAAGTCATGATCTCAGGGTTGTGAGACTGAGCCCCGCATCATTGGGCTCCATGCTGGATGTGCAGCCTGCTTAAGATTCTCTTTCTCCCTCTCCCTCTGCCCCCCTCTCTCCGAAAAAAAAAGATGAGGAAGAAGAAGAAGAAGGAGGAGGAGGAGGAGGAGGAGGAGGAGGAAGAGGAGAAGGAGGAGAAGAAGAAGAAGGAAAGAAATGAGTAATATCAATATACTTGTCACCTTCTCAGGGATTCAAAAGACAAAGACTGAGTTCTTTTCTACTGTTGTTATCATTCACGTTCCCTGGATATTATTGCCTATTATTTTTTTGTGGCCTAGGGTGGGAGTGGTGGTAAGAAGTTATGCCCTCATAAATTTCTGAGTAGGAAAAAATCGGAGGAAGTTCACCATGGAAAACAATTGGAATCCTAAACATTAGGTCCTCTTTATAGTGAGATAAATTTTAGGGAATTTTCCTATCACAGAAAACTCTTCTTTGAGCCAATGAGCTCTATTCTACATATAAGAGGGTCTCCAAGGGCAAACTCCATTTTGGAATTGAAAATTCAGTCAGGTTCCTCAAAAATATGTACTAGAGGCCACAGACACCAGATGAAAAATTGATCAATAATCAGCACTAGTTCATGAGCATTATGGGAAAAGTCATTCAAATACTATATTTTACTGAAGGTGGATTGCTAAGGAGTAGTGTCTCTGCATTTAGAGGACAGAGCTTTCTTCCTGTGTTTGCTGAACAGAACACTTTCCTTAATAGCTCAACTAATTCTCACTTTTTGCCCTTACTATTCTGTAGCTTTAGGCTTTTACCACTAGTATTAGGAAGTTTACAGTTATTTCACAATTTACTTTTCTTAGCGGGGTTACCTTTGAGATGTTTCCCTCCTTATTTCATTCTGGAAAGCCAAAATCTTCCTGTGTCATGTCCATCCATTAGCCCTTTCTCCTGTGTAGTCAATCATGAGAAAATGTTTAATGCTGGCTATCTTTAGCCCAACTTAGGAAGGCAAGAGCCCTAAGCACTTCCACCTCTAGGCAGAGATGAGCTGCTGTTTTGGCCTTTGGCCTTTGTTTTCGTCAGGAATTTGAAGCCTAAAGATGTGCAAACTCTCTAAAATATCTTAAACATAAACTACTGATGACAGGATCTTTTTTTTTTTTTTAAAGATTTTATTTATTTATTTGACAGAGAGAGACACAGCGAGAGAGGGAACACAAGCAGGGGGAGTGGGAGAGGGAGAAGCAGGCTTCCCGCGGAGCAGGGAGCCCGATGCGGGGCTTGATCCCAGGACCCTGAGACCATGACCTGAGCCGAAGGCAGACGCCCAACGACTGAGCCACCCAGGCGCCCAAGATCTTTTTTTTTTAAGTATCAAAAACCCGGCTGCATCAGATTTTATTTTTTTCCTTAAAGCCTTCTGGGACACTTCAGTTTTCAGTCTGGAATTTCGAGCAATAGGGACATGACCATAGCTCCTCAAGGACTGAGCAATGTGACCTCTTTATGCCCATATATTAACATGTGGAATTGATTTGAGAATTAAAATGACATTTGAACAAGAAACATTGGAATATGTAAAAGCACAGAGTTTTATGATTTTTATGATGACATTGAATGACAAGACTATTATAAAGCCCTTGATTCTCCCCTTTGAGCCTACAATTCTAGTTGTGTATAATTTTTGGATTTAAAGGGGGAAAAGCCCTATATTTTGATATTCTTCTACTTTAACTTGCTAAACAAACAAACCAACAAAATCTACGTCTTTTGGTACTAGAGGTTACAATTTAATTCAGTTCAATTCACTGGTAGGAAAATAAACAGTGTGTGTGTGTGTCACATAATTCATATGTGTTTACTGAACAAAAAAAAAATGAATGGATCCAAGAAACAGTTGCAGGTATTAGGGAATACATGCAAACATAAAGAATAACCCCTGCTCAGAAGATGTATAGATAGCCAACAAACACGTGGAAAGATGCTCAATATCTCTAATCACCAGGGAAATGCAAATTAAAACCACAACAAGGTATCACTATATACTATCAAATTGGCTAAACTAAAACACACATGAAATAACAAGTGTTAGTGAGGATGTGGAGAAAAAGGGACCCTCGTGCACTGCTGGTGAGAATGCAAATTTGTGCAGCCGCTGTGGAAAACAGTATGGAGTTTCCTCAAAAAGTTAAAAATAAAATTACCATATGATCCAGTAATCCCACTACTGGGTATTTAATCAAAGGAAACAAAAACACTAATTCAAAAAGATATATGCATTCCTATGTTTATTGCAGCATTATTTACAATAGCCAAGACATGGAAACAACCCAAGTGTCCAGATGAATGGATAAAGAAGATATATATATATATATATATATATATATATATATACATACTATGGAATATTACTCAGCTGTAAATAAGAATGACATCTTGCTGTTTGCAACAACATGCATGGATCTAGAGAGTATAATGCTAAATGAAATAAGGCTGACCGAGAAAGACAAATACCATATTATTTCACTCATATGTGGAATTTAAGAAACAAAACAAATGAACAAACAAAGAAAAAAAAGAGACTCTTAACTATAGAGAACAAACTGGTAGTGGCCAGAGGGGAGGTGGGAGGGAAGGGGAAAACAGATAGAGGGGATTGAGAATGTACTTACCTTGATGAGCACTGAGAAAAATCTCGTTTTGAGAACATTGCATTTGAGGATATGGAAAAACTTGGAATGTAGGACTTTCGTATCTGTTTGATCATATAGTGAGGAACAAAGCCATAAAATATTGAATACTGCAATTTTGCACATTTGAAGGGGCAAAACTACCTCTTCTAGGTGAATCCCCACTTGTCTGCAGGACAAGAAGCTGGGCGAGGTCTCATCCAGAGTCTTGCTGGGCTACATATAGCTAATAGATCCTGGCAGTCTGGTTAAGTGTAAGGTCCCCGACAGAAAGCCAGTGAGGATTCAGGAGTCTGCATTAGGACCAGGTATCCAAGGATAGCAGCAGAGTCCAAGAGATGAGTGATGAAAGGAAGGGCATGTGTATCTTAGAGCCCTAAGCAGGTAAGCCAGATTGATGTCTGAATTACTGTACCTGCTGCCCATACACATCTCTTAAGAAGCATTTCATGACCTATTTCCTTTGTGAATTTTTCCTTAGCTATGCATTTATCATATATCTCTCTTCAAGTGGAGTATTATGTTTTCTCTTCTTCCTCAGGTATTTAAATGCATTCCATTTTATTAGGGTTACTTAACCTGTCTTTTGCTTTTTGCTTCCATTAAACCATGAATCTTTGTGAACATTTGCCATGCCTTCTTCGTCATTGTCTTAAGTTGCCCAGTTTACACACACACACACACACACACTCACACACTCACACACACACACATAAGCAAGCATCTAATGGATTTTTAGGAAATGCTGAAATGACAGTTGAAAGAATTCAAGCACATCCTGGAATCAGTCTCTAGAATGACTTTGATTTGTGAACCGGACCAAGGTCAGCATTTAGCTAGACCTGAGCCCATAGTTGGGGACAATTAGGACCTAAGTGGAAGGCGGGGATGCAGAAGAAAGCTGTCAGGCAGTCCTTTCTGTGGATTTCAATGCTTTAATGCACATTTTTAGTATGTTGAAACCAGGGATATAATACGAAGTCATTATTGAGGCAATCCTAATAAATTATCAAAATGAATCACAGAAAAAATTAGGTTATAAAACAGCTACAACTAGTAGCATTATGTTTTGGAACACCACATTTTTTAAAATTCATAGTTGAACTTAAACATGTAACTCAGGAGAAAATATTTCATTCCATCTTAACCGTATTTCACAATAATCAAGATGAATTGAGATTGTGATTAACCATTGAAAAAGCAAAATATAAGATAACATAAAATACTACAACAGCATTACTGAAATTTAGTTGATTGAATAATTTCTTAAAATGTGTCTTTTATCTTATATTTTACAATTTACTGTAAAATAGCAAACAGATAACTTTAATTTATAATTTATATATTTGAACAAACACATACATTATTACTTTCAAAAAGACTTAAAATAAGACATGTCTTTTTTTCATTGAGAAACATTACTTTTTACTTATCTGTTCTTTGAATATGTAGTCTATAAAAGTTTAGAACCAGCATAGAAAACTAACTCAGAAACTGTACTTGCATTGATTGGGCATTTATTATCAATTATTTTAAGGTAAAACCCACATAACATAAAATTCAGTGGTATTTAATACACTCAGAATGTTGTGTAACTGTCACCTCTACCTAGTTCCAAGGCATTTTCATCATCCTAAAAGGAAACCTCCTTCCCATGAAACACTCCCTGCATCTACATCTCCCCTTGCCTCAGCCCCTGGCGACAACTAGTCAGCTTCCTGTCTCTATGGATTTACCTGCTTTGGGTATTTTATATGAATGGAATCATACAGTATGTGGCCTTTTGTGTCTGGCCTTTTTCACTGGGAAAAATGTTTAGCAAGTTTATCAACACTGTAGCATATGTTACAACTCATTCCTTTTTTGGCTGAATGATATTCCATTGTGTGGTCATATCACATTTTGTTTATCCATTCATCTACTTATGAACATTTGGGTCATTTTCACCTTTTCGGTATTGGAAATAGTGTGGTCATTGTATAATATTTGTTGGAATATCTGTTTTCAGTTCAATTCAATTCAATTTGTTTCAATGACCTGTTTGGGGTATATATGCATAGGAGTGGAATTGCTGGGTCACGTGGCAATTCTATGTTTAACTTTTCAAAGAAACACCCAAACTGCTTTCTACACAGCAGCTGCACCCATTTACACTCCTGCCAACAGTGCATGAGTGATTTTAATTCTTCCCATCTTCACCACTACTTGTTCTTTTCTGTTGTAGTGTTTTGTTTTGTTTTAGTTATAGCCATCTTAGTACATTCAGTTGCTATTTCATTGTGGCTTTGATTTGCATTTCCCTGATGATTAATTTTACTGAGCATCTTTTTGTATGTTTGTTAGTCATTTTCATTATCTTCTTTATATATCAATGAGGAGGAATGTCTATTCAATTCCTTTGCTTATTTTTAAGTTGTGTCATTTATATTTTGGTTATTGAGTTGTAAGAGATCTTTATATATGCTGGATACATAAATCTTATCAGATACATGATTTGAAAACATTTTTTCCCACTCTGTAGGTTGTACTTTCACTTTCTTGATGGTGTCCCTTATTGCACTATAGTTTTAATTTTTATAAGGTCCAATTTATCTGTTTTTGGATTTTGTTTCTTACACTTCTAGTGTCATTTCTAAGAATTTGTTTCCAAATTCAAAGCCACAGAGATTTACTACTTTAGTTTCTTTTAAGATTTTGTATATATTTAGTTTTTACATTTAGATCTTTGATCCATTTCACTTAATTTCTGAATTTGGTGTTCATAAAGGGTGCAACTCCACTCATTTGTGTGTGGATATCCTGATGTTTGTCCTACTACCAAGTGTTGAGGAGATTATTCCTTCTCCATTGAATAGACTTGACATCCTTGTCAAAATCAACTGACCAAAGATGTATGGGTTTATTTCTGGGCAACTTGATATTTGACTTTCCAAACATTTGAGAAATCTCATGTATCATCTGAAATAATTAAACAATGTTATTTGGGAAACACACATTTTTAGGACTGAAGGCAATGATACAGCACCATCTCAAAGTCACTCATTGTGTGTAAAAACATCCTTAATCATAGCAATAGAGCTACACCATGAATACTTCTGGCAAATGGCAGCCCATCCATTACAAACCATCAAATTCCATTAGTTAGCATCTCTAATACTTATAAAATTATATTTTTCTTTTCTCTTGACGTAATAAACTTTAAGTTTCTGTAATTCTTGGCCATTGGCTGTCAAATTTCTGCCCTGGAACAAAATAGAAATTGAGTGGAAATAATGAAGGAAGGAAAGAAAGAAGATACCAAAAAGGGAAGAGAAAAGGGAGAAAAAGAAAAGAAGAGAAAGGAAGATGAAAGACAAGGAAAGCAAGCTCCTTGTATCCATCAGGTTCCCAGCAGAAAACAGGTGGCTCATTCAAATTGAGAAATTTGAAGACAGTTTGATAAAGTGACAATTTCAGTAGGGTATTGAGTAACGTTTTGGGAAACATAAAAGATCTTGCAGTACCTTGGACTGGCACCAGTGAAGCTCATTACCTGAATAAGATTACAGGGGCAAGGAAGGAGTGATTGAGGGAAAGCTGAAAGGGAGTCATGTAAATGACCATGGCAGAAGAGGTGGCCATTAATTAAAGGATTCTGGCAGCCTGTGGAGACCCTTTGATCTCTCTTGGACTTTTCCATTGGCCAAACAACCAAAGCCAGAGGCAAGAAATTCATTCCATTAAATTGGTCTACAGCAGTCGGATTTTTGAGTATAGGCCAGGATGTGGAAAATAGGGAACTCCAGGTTGTATCATATTTGGTGGCTGTAAGTTGCTTTAATATTTATTATCGCACTTGATCCTTAAGAAACGGCCCAAAATCTGAGAATCATAACAGAGACTAATAGGGTGATCTACAAGAGGCACAAAGTACCCAACCTTGAGAGATAAGGTAAGAAGGGTCAGAGAAATTCGGGTTAGAATAGAAATAGACACCAAGAAGTCTGGCTTCATCAGTAATTCTGAGTACAGACCCTCTCGTGAATGAAGGCCAGACAAAATAGCCAGCCCGGTGAGGAATCAGAAACTCAAGTCCAGGGGTAATGGTCTTTTGAGTTTTGGAAGGAGGAGGTATCCCTTTAGAGATATAAGCACTGGCTTGAGGAGAGGAGTATTACTGATAGTACCTGGTGTGACAAACATTTTACACAGTGTTATTCCTATAGCATATAAAGTCTCTTCTTTAACATTGGAAGTATCTATTTAATATATTTACTAGGCAAAATTAGACAAATGTTAAAAAAAATTCTTCATTTTAGCTATAAAAGTATTTAAGACGTATTGTAGTTATTTTATATAAATCAAACTTCACTGAAATGATATGGATGCCAAAACCATTCATTGAATGGGTGCTTATATTAAGTCATGCCTAGTTGTTCTGTTAACATTACTCTTTGATATCAGTATTCCATCTTGACAGACAATCATCCTGAAAAGCGACTGAGCTAAGGATTTGACACAAAAGAAAGAATTCATTAGTCACACTGTAGTTTCAAAAGTGCACCATTCCACCCAAGCTGTGTGCCTTATTTTCAATGTAAAACCAAATTTATTTGGGCTCTTAGGTGGCTCAGTTGGTTAAGCGTCTGACTCTTGATCTTGGCTCAGGTCATGATCTGAGGCTACTGAGATCAAGCCCTGTTCAGGCTCCATGTTCAGCGGGGAGTCTGATTGAGATTTCCTCTCTCCCTCTGCCCTTCCCCCCCACACTCGCACTCTCCCTCTCTCAAAATAAATAAATAAAATCTAAAAAAAATAAAAATAAACCCAAATTTTCTTTTCTTCAAATCCATCCCACCTCTTGCAATTCTATGTCAGTTTGTTTAATCACCACCAGCATACTCACCCAAGGGTGTAACTCTCTGTTATCTCAACTGTTCCCTTTTCCAATTTTTGATGCCTTCGAATTTTTCAATATATTTTATATTTGCTTCCTTACCTCTCTACTTACCAGTTACTGTCTTAGTTCTGTTCTGAATCTACTAATGATGCCTGTTTCAGGTCTATATCAATTTATTCCTTGAAAACCATGAAATTACTTAAAATTTATATTGAATAAATTTGTATAGAGGTAGTAGTACAGATAAGTAAATGAGATTTCATAAACAGGAGATAGAAACAGGATATGTAATCTACCATCCTGAAAGTAAAGTTAATTTTATTCTCTGTTCGTACTTCAAATTTTAAGAACAAATGTGGATTTGTTCTGTAGCTGATTAATCTAGAAGTCATGAACATTATACTTGGTTAAGCAACAAGGTCATGGAAGATTCACCTAGCTTGAATCAAATCAATATAATTTTGTTATTCTTTATTCTAAGCCCAAAAGGCCATATAAAAATCCACAATATCTTGATGTAACTAAATCTTATTCAGTGATATTTATGAGACTCTGATAAAAGAGGTTGGCTCAGCAATAACCAGGGATATAAAATCTTCATTTGAGCTTGCAAAACAGCATCATTTGTACATGTTTTCTCTGTTAAAAATTCCCACACATCACCAAACCTGAATAGTATTATTCAATATTGTATTGTAAATAATATCTAAAACTTTTTCAGTAATTATACATATATCACATATTTGATGCTGTTTTATCTTTCAGTTTTAAATGGAAGCCAAAATTGATTTTATAGGCACAACAAATAGCATATATGTAAGAATGACAGGTTATATGTAAAACAAATATGTGACATCATCTTACTAGAGAATAAATGGGAAAAATAATTTCTAAGGCAGATAATCAGTTAACAAGTATTATTGAAGTTTTTCCATCTCAATCTATTTTTGCTCTGTAAGAAATGACTTCTTTGAGTTTTTAGGTTTGTATTAAATATGCATTTTAGGAGAGCTTTGTATCTAGTGCTACACAAACTTGGTTAGAGAGTTCTGTAATATTTTGCCAGCTAAATTCTTGGTCGATTTTTTATCTTTTCAGTTTAAACATTTCATGGACATTGGAGATGCAAAATGAAAATGGAAGTTATGACTGGTTTTAAGGATATTCGAAGCCACTTTTTAGAATGATCTTTTGTTAATCAAAGAACATTGCTTATTCCAAGACTTTGCCATTTGCCTGGAGTTTGAGCAGAAATCAACTGTATCTTCTGATGTTTGTTTATTTGGACATTTTATTTATTTGGAACAAGATTCAGAAGTTTGGTAATTACTATCCCATCAAGCACGAGTTAAATATCCATTGAACAGGGGCGCCTGGGTGGCTCAGTTGGTTAAGCGACTGCCTTCAGCTCAGGTCACGATCCTGGAGTCCCTGGATAGAGTCCCGCATCCGGCTCCCTGCTCAGCAGAGAGCCTGCTTCTCCCTCTGACTCTCCCCCCTCTCATGTGCGCTCTCTCTCTCATTCTCTGTCTCAAATAAATAAATAAAATCTTTAAAAAAAAAAAAATAAATATCCATTGAACAGTCTTGTGGCAAACATCAGGCGGGTGCTTCAGTTTTGATCCAGGTGAATAATTGTGCTACAGTTATCCCTAAATGCACCGCAGGTGAAAGGCTAAGTGGCAGAGAAGGACATGATTGTTGCCTAGGGTTGCATGTTTTTGGGTGATTTTATTCAATGCAAATGCAGGGATTTGCGCACATGTTTCCTGTCCAATGTCTGTGTCATTAAGTAGTTTCCATTTTTGACTTCTGCCAAAAAGCACTGTGTAATTCAACCAAAAGTCTACTGTTGTATTGGTTGTAAGAAGGGCAACCATATTATTATTTTGTTTTTCAAACAAGGACAGTTGGGAGTCTGAGGCATCTTGCTCTGAGCAATACAGCAGGTCTGATGCACAAACACATGTAGGGTGGTTGGGGTAGGCTTCATTAAAAAAGGAAGCACTTGAGTTAGGATTTGAAGGAGGTGAGGAAGTTGGTCATGTGACCGGTTGGGTACAAAGCAGAGCCAGTACAATAAGCTGGGACTATGGCTGGTATGGGGAAGTAAGAGGGGTTGGGGACACTGAGGCAGTGGCAGCAGGTGAAGTCACTGGGTTAAGGGGGAGAGGAGAGAGCTGAAAGAAAAGACTATGAAGGATCTTGTAGGTCTTTAGCTTTTACCCTGAGAGCTAGAAAAATACCTAATTCAAAGGTTGCTCTGATGCTCTGGATATGTGAACATCTTTGTCCACCTCTCTCCCTTTAGCACTTTCAATTTGTTTTAAAAAATGAAAGCGATATAAAGTAAAAGTTGGTAAATAAAAAATTAATTACCATTATTTCAGTGGAAAATCTGAGACTTTTAAATGACTGACATTCTTCATGTAATCTTCAAAAAAGAAATATCTAACTACAAATAAAATGAATGATAACTCCATTTTTATTTAAACATAATTTTTTTTCAAAAGCAAGTATAATCATCCATATTTATTTTGCAGACATTTCTAAAGTGTGTTTCTTTATTGGCGTGCATCATAAAATGTACGCCTTGGGTATCTGTGGTGTGGGAGAAAGAACTTGTTCTTACTTGCTCCTTACTTCTTGCCCACTAACACCACCACTTGCTCCAAGGTAAAAAGAATCCAGGGACATGTATTTGGTAACTTCCCACTTAGGGCTTCATGGAAAAGACGGAGAAGGTTGAGGTGTGCTAAGGTTATTAAAAGAGGGAAGCGATAGTCAATTTCCCTGAGAAGTGGAGCCTTGGACTGCCTGCCCTTCCATCTCTTACCTGAGCCCCCAGCTACTGAGGCACTGAGTCACAGCTTGGCACCCAACAAGGTGAGGGAGCAGGAAACTCTATGCTGCAGGGAGCCATGGTTTCTGTGTCTGCAGGAGATGGCCAGCCCTTCACAAAGAGATGGCTTTCTACCTATTAGTATTCAAAAGACAAAGCAAGGCAGTGCTGGTTCTATTGCTGGAAAAGTCTCACACGTTGATGAGCACGGCGATGTCTGAAGATCAGATCTAGTGTTTAGTTATTATTACTTCATTATTTTTTAATTTTTATTTTTTTAAGATTTTATGTATTTATTTGAGAGAGAGAGAGAGCATGAGTGGGGGAAGGGCAGAGGGAGAGGGAGAAGCTGACTCCCTGCTGAGCAGAGAGCCCGATGTGGCACTCCATTGCAGGACCCTGAGATCATGACCCAAACCGAAGGCAGATGCTTAACTGACTGAGCCACCCAAGCACCCCTTCAGTATTTTAAAATTGTTTTTATTCGTGGTAAATAGTAGCACCAGTCCTCCTGAGGTTGTTTTCTGGATTAAAAAAAAGTGAAAGACCGATGTTATTACACATGACGATTGTATAGGTATTTTGTGGATTCTCTGTGAATTAGAGTTCATTTACAGTTTCTCAGTAAGAAAGAGAAACATGTTCATCAATGGAATGATGTGCATCAGTAAAAATAGACAAGGAGAGACTGAATCATCTCAAAGTCATACAGCAGATAACAATGTCGGAGTCTGGAAGTCTACTGTGAGGACCAGCGACACGGGGGTCGGTGTCCCTGCTGGCTGTCCTGTCCATCTCGTTAATCTTTGCTAATTTGAGAAATACTGTTGATCAAACTATAAATTTTATCTGGCAAGAAGCAGTGTGGCATATCAAACTTATTCCTATCTTTTCTTGAGGTTATCCATTTTTCTATTATCTTTTTCTTTTTTTCAATCCATCAGAAAACAACCTGTCTCATATCTGTCCTTTTTAATGATGTGCTGTTTTCTCACTTGAATGTATTCTATGCCATTTTGTAACATAAAACCTGAGTTTTGATTCTATTTAGATAAAGTTATATTTAGCATGAACTCAAGGGGTTTGAATTATTTCAGTGTTGCAATCAATAAGAAAAAAATAATAGCGTTCTAAATAATAACACCCAGCCCACAGTCCCACCCGGGGAAATTTGCAATAATCTTCGTACAGAAATCCAACTTAAAGAAATCTAAATTAGCCTATGGACCCAGTGAGAGTCTAGAGAGTCTCCAGTGTGAACATTTTGTACAACATTTAAGGGAAGAGCAGGTGACCTCTATAGTGGTCCGACACAGGGTGGCTGGGGTCCAGATTACGTACTTGTGAATAGCATTTAGATTGCTGATTAGAATTCTCAGTATTTAGAGTCAAATTCAGAATGGAGAAATCCCAGGATTTCATTTCATGGAAGATGAGATGGGTAAATAAAAATATATCACACATTTTAGATTAATTTATGATAGACTATGACAGCAAAGTGTTCTTTGAGTCTGTGAGTTATAGTGTAAATTCCAAGAAGATATAAATATGATATTCTGAGATATAAATAGGTTATATTCTATATTAAATCTGTCATGAATTATTCTTTATTGAACTTACTATTTTGTGCATTTTCAGAAATATCTCCTCTTGGTGTCATTAAGATCAGTCTTCATAAATACTTCAGCATCACATATAAAGCCTTTCCATATTTTTGTAATAAAGTAAAATGCTCTCAAATATTGATTTTAGATAAATAGATTAGTATTTGATGTATCACATTAAATTTTACATAACTACAGATCCAAGTTTAATTGTAGGTTATCTAAGTTAATCTTGATAGAGAGGTGTGGGGATTTCCATTAAGAGGAAAAAAAAAATCCAAGAGATGTTCAAGAAATGGATAAACTTTGTTTTTATTGAGGAAAATGAAGTACGTTATTTTTCAAGTGCATGATTTTGTAATGTAGATGGTTCAGTTTGGACATTTTGAGCCATAGAGATCTCAGGAAACTATGTCATAGTGTTATTTCTACAATTCATTTTCTTTGCAATATAAAGTTTTCTAAATGAAAAGGAAGTAATAGGCTTTTAGTATTTACTTCCTGGTACTATTCTGCAGTTTCTTACTTCATCCCCCCTTCCCCCAAAAAAGAGAAATTTAACAGAAGTTGGAAATCACTTTTTTTTTCACTTATATCTGGCTTTTCACTGATAATTGCAAGACAAATAACGTTTCTTTTTGAGCCAAAGAGAAATGACGCTATGTTTGCAGAGACTGGTCTGTCTTCCTGTCTTTGCAAGGTAACCTGGGACAGAGAGGGCTCAGAGAACACAATCAGATTATGATTCAGGGCTGCAGTTTAATCCAGGCCATCTGTTGACATTGCAAACAACAAAAGCACAGTGAGAGCAGGGTGTGCGCCAGAGGTAGTCAGTGGGTGTGAATTATAACAGTATCACAATTACATTATAAGACACGGTTTGCCATTCTCAACACAACTAAGATGATTGTTACATGAAACTTCATCAATATGCTTTTAAAGTGTAAGAATCACTGACTTCTACCTCTGAAATCAATTATACATTATATCATAATTAATTGAATTTAAATTAAAAATGGAAAAAATAAAAATAACATATAAAAAAATAAAGTGTAAGACCAATTATTCCATGAAGTGAGAGATATTTATAGCACAAGAAAGAAAGGAAGTGAGGGAAAATGTATGTCTGTAAGAAATGAATGGTGAGCTCCTTTAATTCTGCTTTCCTTAACCCAACATAGGTTACTTTTCACTATACCGAGATTGAGGCATTGCAGGGTGTTGAATGGGGGAAAAACAAAACTGTGGCCAAATTTGTCAACGATTGGGTATGGTTGCAATGAAGGAGTGGACGTAGAGCCAAAATCTTTGAAAAGCGACTTTTAAAAGAGCACTCTATATCTTTCCTTATCAACATGATATGTGTGTTAATGATATGGGCGAAAAACTTGGAATGATTGGCCATCACGGAGAATTGTGTTGAGATGATTTTATCCGATGCACCATGCTCCTGACCGGACCATCTGTTTGAATCAGGGGATAGTTATTTGCTCACACTAGCATTTTGTCTCTTGAAAAAACTACATGCCTCAGATGCATTTAGTAAAGATAGGAACAGATGTAACCTAAATAATTATAGCTTATATGTATTATATAGGAAAATGTCAGAAGAATATACATAGGGAATACTAATTCTCATC